>NC_081769.1:30428337-30729337 GCF_963082965.1 Carassius carassius | reverse complement strand
TTGTGCTTCAAAGCACACTTTATTATTAGTATTGTGAGCACACGGAATTGGAGAGCGGTTAACTACCCTTCTTTAGGGAACAATTCAGCATTTAAAACCCAGATGTATAGCAAAGCAGATGTTTTCAGGAGGGGTTTCTGGGAGAATGTATTTGACTGCTTTAGCTGTTAAGCATTTCAGGACATTTCTGGGCACTTCAATTACACAAGGGAGATGATCTCACACTCGTATCTAATTTCCCAAGACTCAATATACAGAAAAAAAGGCACACCCAGATCTGAGAAAATCTGTAACCAATACACTTGTCCTGCGGTGAAACCCTCTTCTACACCATATGACTCAGATTTGTACATACAAAGTAAACACAAATAAAAATACAAGACTAAACCTGACATTTGATGAACATATTTCAAACATCAAACACTAAATTTGGCTCTGTTGCAATAATGTCTCACATAATGCTTTAGTGGATTATGTGAACAATTATGTAAATTCAGTAGCTTTTATTATGAATGATAAGCATGTAGAACTCGTATTTGGAATTTATGACTCAACAATGCATCTTTTAAAAGAGCATTCTGATCTCAATGGAATTAGGAGCAAAACAATACTTACTGAACAATACAATGATCCTGATTGTTTCAAGTCCTCCTTTGTAAGAATAATTAAGATGGCTTTGAAATTAAAACTCCAGGATGTGTCCGATTTAAGAAAGTAAATGACTTCATAAGAAAATGAAATGTAGGAAAATAAGTTCAAAAATAAGAAATTCAGTCTAATGTTTTGTAACAGAAAACACAGTTTTGATGGTTCTACTCGGTGGAAAAAAAGGAAAGGAACCAACCTACTGATTCTAAAAAAGAGGAACTGTTCAAGTTAAGAGCCACATCCCTTATTTCTATCCAAATGCTGCTTAGAGCTTCGTGGCAGTCAGTATATTGACTTTAGCACAACATCCAGTGTTATATTCTTATAACATGGCAGGATGTTGTGCTTAAGTCAATATTGACTGGCATCTACATCACAATGATTCCCACAAAGTGTCTTCTCCAACTCTTCATGACAAAAAGCACAGATAACAGGCCAGCTATTGTATTGTATTGTATTTTATTCAATGCTCTATAAAGTTTTTGAAGTTGTGCCAATAAAATAACAAAAAAAGATGACAAAAGAGAAATAAAAAGATGATAAATGGAAATGGACAAAGACCAAAAAAAAAAAGGATACTCACTGTTAGTCTGGTGAAATGTTCAGAGGTGTTCTCTAGTGTTCCAACAGAGTCCAACTAAAAGAACCAGCCTCCCAGGGTCCACATGTATATATAGACTCTCTCCTGCGGCACTCCCCCTTCAGATTAACTCCATCCCCTGCCAGCATTCCTCTGAGCCCACTAGAAGAGACGAGGGACAGGCACACAGACTGATAACATCCTGTAAACATGCCTTCTTTGAGAAAAATCAGCATGCAGTGGTATAGTGCCAGAAATGCTTAAAAACGTCTTTCCATTTGAAACATCCTGAATGCTCTTCCCTTCTACACGTGTTGTCATGGGTACAGATGCTCACAGTGGCTTCTCTGTGAGACGATATGACAAACCTAAACAAATTACATTTAAAAATTAAATTAAATCGCAACCAGTTATTTTAAATTGTAAGAATATATCACAATATTACTATTTTACTGTATTTTTGATCAAATAAATGCAGCCTTGGTGAGCATAAAAACTTCAAAAAAAACATTAAACATTATATAATTTTATATATAATACATACCCTCTAATGCATAATTAATTAAATAAAAAAGTGGAAATGTTCTTGTTTTTTCTTTAATCAAAACAAGAATATAATTATTCCCATTACACATTTGTCCACAGCAATTTGAATGTTGAATTTATGCTGTGATAAAAATCTTAATAACATATAAAACTGATGTACCAGAATAATGTGTATGTCAAAAGATAAGTACACTCTCAACGGCCCAAAAAATAGTGGACACCATGCATGAAAGGGTTAAATTCATTATTTTTATATTCTAATAAATAAGCTGTAGTCTTCACACTGTTCTTCTTTTAGGAGACTTTGGCGAGCAATTTGGCAATCTGAAATTCGTGTGAAAACAGCCCTTGTGGGCCCGATGCTTCTAGGTCACTTCCGTCACCCTGCTTTACATGCCAAAGAAAGACTCTACTGTTTTCAGCATGGCAAGCGGACAAACCCAGAGCCTTTGTGCTGAAGCAGTCGCTGGGACACTCTGGCATGCGTTAACTCGTCTGTAGAAGAAGAAGAGTTGGGGGCTGTTGTGGATTACAGAGGGTCTAGCTTTAGCATTTCAAATCTTCATGTCACTGTTAGATCTCGCACTATGCAAATCAGTTTTGCTAATAAACAATGACGTACACAGTAATCCAGGGTGTGATCTCTGGTGCACATGCACAAAAAACAGTAAAAAGGGCCCTAGAGTGTGATGTGGTAGATTAAAATCCATGCTTTCCAGATGCATCTTTTAGAAGTGCAATTAAATGACTGATGCACATTTAATTTTCTAACTTTAAGAATTAAACTTCTCTTCCCATATTGTACAGGCTTGAATGATACCTCAAATTGTACTATTACTTTTCACCTAGCATTGACTTAAAAACCACCCAGAATACTATAGCAACACTCCAGAATTAATGAAAATGTAAGCATATTATTTGATATTTTAATGTTTCCTTTGTCTAAAGCATATGAGTCGTCCACACACTATTAGGCAAAGATGATCTGAAATATTAAAGCAATGAATGATTTACTGAAACAGCTTCCATATCTTGTAGTGTTTTAAGGTGTGTCTTCTGAATAGTCCTTCACTGTATTTGACATCCCTGCTCATGCATTATTGTTTCTAATTTAGCATGAGTCATGATGTAAAGTTATAAAGAAAGTGGATTAAGTTTTTGTTTTGGTCTGAACAACAACAACCAACCTGTCAGATTGACAGTTATGCAAGGTGTGCAAGAAAGGGCAGCATAGTTCAGTGCATGAATTTATCATCAGTAATATTTATTATGAGTGTTAAATTAAAGGAAATGGAAAATCTGAGATGTGATTTATGCACAACACAAGTTTATTGCTTACGCTTTAGTGGGTTTGAAAAGTCGGCTGTTTGAGCAATAGTGTTGCTTGCCTCAGCAACTGCCAGAACTACAAGCTTTTTTTGCCACATAATTTTTTTAGATTTTATCCTCCTATTAATTTTTTTTTTGTTGTTGTAAATTTAGTAAAACATTTAGTAAAAAAATTGGTAGTTTGTGCATCTCATGTTCAGAATCTATCATATTTACTATGAGTAGTGAAGTGCTTATGGATATGCAGCCACAAGATGTCACTTTGGTTCAGATTGATTTCTTATTTTCATGAAGCAAAATACAGTATGATATAGTATAAGTGTAGCTTTTTAATGTCCATTGTACAAATCTGTACTAGTATACAGTGAATCAGATTTTTTTCTACAAGTAAACAAGTATTAGCATGTCTATTGGAGAAGTGTACGAGTAAATTGTGGGAATTATTTTATGTGGGAATTAGCTGCAGGCCATGTTGACTAACTGTTAAGTAGAAATTATTCAGACAGGTTTGTCCTCTTAACTGAAACTAAAAGATCATTCAGTTGGGTCTGCCAAGAATCATCAAGACATAATCATGAGGTTTGTCTTGGCTATCAAATTGAAGTGCATTCTGAATGTTTCGTTGGAATACTTTCATTGCATGCTACATTGTAAATTTTCTAATGACTGTTATGTGAAACAAACAAGACTTACTGTGTCTGCGAATGAGGAAATATCCAATTCAAATGAGCTTTTGCATATTATTTTTAGCACTTTAAGTTTTTAGCACTGGTCTCTTCACAGTTGTAATTTGGGGGAAAAAATATAATATAATAAATATAATTTTATTTCTCTTGAGTTTAATTCTTTGTCCATCTTTTCCTTTTCTAACAAGCAGTGTCAGGGAACAGCTGCTTCCGGATCGCAGGACGTGAGCAGAGAGCTTTCAGTGAATTATGGAAAAACGTCATTTGGCTTAAGGCAAAGGATGAGCAGACAGACCTGAATATCTCTGCTTCCTCTGGTCTTGACAAGCTTCAGAGGAAATGACTGTATCTACAGTAAAAAATCTCATAAAATGCCACTTTATTCTACATAAAATCGTTTTTCTTTAAAAGATAGCTGTGCTAATGCATCTTTTAAAATGTTTATTTCAAAACCACTGTACACGATACATAGGACCGTATATATTTTATAAGTGTTACATATTTTTATACACAGTAAACTAATTAAATAAAATTATAATTAATAAATAATAATGATTAATTGTTCTCTATTGTACCTACTTGTGTGTGTGTGTGTATGTGTGTGTATAGTAATAATCATAATATATATATATAATATAAATTATTTATTTATTTTGTATCAGCTGTATTAACAAAGTAGCTGAATAAAGCAGGATGCATTAAACCAGACTAAACAATTTGTTTCGTTCCCATCTTTACCATCCCAGTTGATGGTGAGTTTGTTCAGCAGTGTTTTGGCCGACCTCTGTATTGATTTCAGTCAGGTTTCCTAAAGCATCTTTCTCTCTCTGCCCTTTAAAAACCTCAACCTTATGCAAATGGGAAATGTGATTAGAGCCCAGACAGCGATGAAAAGAGAAGGCC
Source organism: Carassius carassius (assembly GCF_963082965.1). Classification (NCBI taxonomy): domain Eukaryota; kingdom Metazoa; phylum Chordata; class Actinopteri; order Cypriniformes; family Cyprinidae; genus Carassius; species Carassius carassius. Next base: position 30,724,645 of record NC_081769.1, on the reverse strand, counting down.
ACCGCTTTGCAGCTCTTCATTAATGTGCGGCTGTTTGTCCTGTGAAGGCCATTGGAGTTAATTTATGATCATTTGCCATTCAACCTTAATTTGTCCTCTTGTTCTGGTTGTCCTCGCGCTCAGAAACACAGATGATTCATAGTTGTGAATTTAAAATGTAACGTCTGACCATTTGCACAGGATCGTTATGTGAATCCAGTGTCATTGCCTGAAGGACGTTTATTGTCATCCACATTGTTTGGGTTTTATCTCGCAGTACAGGGTCACTTTGGTGATCATGTGATGCTCCACCCAGAACTCAGAGATAAAATGTATCGGCATGAACGTTAGACTGTCAGCACTGCAACAGACAAAAACTAGAGGAAGGCTGTGTGTTACAGATGACTCTTGTGGTTTTGTCAGGAAAGAAGCTATAAAAAGCAGATTGTTCATTGCCAGTTGGTTAAATATTACTTAATATTTAAGCATTATGACTAAAATTCCCCCACCCTGTTATCCGTTAAAACATTACTTTAGTACACAAAATATTTTTTTCATTGTATAAATATATAAATCGTATAAGTGTATAAATCATTGATCAATAACCTTCAACTAAAAGATAAAGAGCATCTGGAAGACAGTCCAGGATAATCATTTAAAAGATAAAAGTCTTTATTAAACCATTCCCAGTCTAGAGATAAAGTTCACAGGAATCCACACCAGATCTGTCCACTATTCCCATATGACCTTGTTTGTTTAATAATTTCCTGTCAGACAAGTTTTCACTGTGTACTTTAGACAAAAGGGTAGTTGGTTTCAAATTTCACATACAGTATGTTTGTCTGTGGTAGTCTGAAATACAGACATTATAAAAGTGCATCGTAGGAATATTTTGTATGAGACATCTACAGTCTTATGTATTGTGAAATGGGGTACAGTTGTGAAATCCATGAGAAAGCATTTATCTGTCTCATGTTTGCCAAAGCAAGATCAACACACCATTTTAAAGCTTTAACACACCAGCCTTCTTTATGGATGAAGTTTCATTTGTATACGGTGACCAGGAGGTGACATGTTCGGTTCAATTAGTTTTGTCGTGGCCACAACATAACTCGTGGGAACATGATAATATGTTGTGGCCATGAAATATTAATGAATGGGAACGTTATATTATGCTGTGGCCACAAGATAATTTTGTCAGTGTAACGTCATCCTTATGTCGTGGCTTTGAGATGTTATGTTGAGGGAACGACATCCATTTCTCGTTTAATGTGTAAACAATCCTGCGTGACCATAGCAACCCGGGATTATCAAAAATGGATAAAACATTTTTATTAACATTTAACTTAATATTTTTATTTTATTATTATTATTTAATTAACTTACAGCTATATTTTTATATTTATTGTTATATATGCTTATTTCCCCTTTTTAATTTGTGTATCGCTTTACCTAGTTAACATTTTGTATAATTATGCTAGTATTTGCTAGCCAATCATATATTTTGCAAATAAACCCCTGACAATTATGCAATAAAGTTTTGACTTTATGATTGTATTTATGCTCATGTGTGATGAAAAATGAGCGTCTTGTGTTTTCATTTACAAATGAAACTACATGAATGAATAATTCCTCAATGAAACACTATAGTATTTATAATTATGGTCTATTAATTTTCCAAAATAAAATGAAATATATGCTACATTTAAACTGCATAAAAAAATTCCAGTCAACATAATCAAAGCTTTATTGGTATGTTGAGTATTTTCAAAAGTATACTGAATGTTAAGTAAAGAGATCGAAATTAAGGGAAAAAAAATGTATATAAACAAATGTTAAAATATAGGCTAACCAATGATAATAGGCTAATAATAATAATATACAAATATTACAGGAAAAAGACAATCAGTTAATAGATTTACAAGACTGTAGGATGGATAAAAATGTTTTCTTGTAGGCCCATTTTATATTATGCACTTTATGTAACATTTATTCATGATAAACTTCATTTGAATGCGGACTATTGCACGTACTATAGTCCAGTAGCCAAGGACTATGATTAATATAATAATTTAATAATGTAATAATTTCTATATAAAATAATTTATTAATTCAAAATAAAATATGAATGAATCCATATATGATAATCCCGGGTTGTTATGGTTAGGCAGGTTTGTTTTTGCAAAACTTGTAAGGATGTCCTTACCTTGACAAAATGATCTCGTGGCCATGACATAATATCACATTCCCAAATGTATATCTCGTGGATATGATATATTATCACATCCCCACGAGTTATTATGTCAAGGCCACGACAAAACTAAGTGAACCGAACATGTAACCTCCTGGTCACCATAGTACAAACCCATAGGTAACAAAGTATTTTTACTGCATATCCTTTGCAGTGCAGAGAGTTGCTTATAAAGTAAATTTTATTCTGCAGTTTATTATTCCCAACAATTTACTGCTGTTTTCCAGATTGCATTGATGTTCATTTTCTTCTGCTTTCTCAAGCTGTTGACCTACAAATTCAGATTATAGTAAATTTGCAACCCAAAATAAATAACCTTTGTGTTAATCACTTCTCATGACATGATGTTTTTTTTTTTTTTACATTTTTTCCAGTACAGTTTTGATACTGTATTAACCAATATTCATAACATTTGTTTTAATTATTGCATGGTATGCTGTTACAAAGTAAATTAATTTATGCAAAAAAATAACCACTTATTGTGCACATAAGTATATTTGTACACAGCAACATTTTTTTTTTTTTTTTGTATAAATAAATTTACTTTAGAGTGTATATACACTAAGTGCAAATAGCCAGCCTTGTTGTCCAGTGGCTTAGATGGAAAAGTGTGTACTGTAGTCTTTTTTGACGTGATAGACTTTTTCTTTCTTACAAATCTCATATCAAATCGGAAAGGCAAAAAGGAAAGAAAATATGCTATTCTTACTTAATAAACAAAGAAATAGCAGCTGCCTTTACTTTTATGTAACAGCAAATCACGTTCTAACTTTAAAAAAAATCTGAATATTGATATTAAGGTTATTATTCAATAAATAGTAAAATAATTAATGAATATTTTGTATCGCTATCATTGGGTGTTTTTTGTAGAGACCCACTAGATGGCATCAATCTGCAGACCTGGTTTTAAATGACCAGTAATGGATAGTGGAAAAGTGTGAGTATCAGTAAAAACAATTGATCAAGAATGGTTTATATCTTCAGTGCAGTTCATTCAAATAGATTGTTACATTTTTCTCAAACCTTTATATATATATATATATATATATTTTTTTTTTTTTTTTTTTTTTTTTTTTTTTCCTGGCATGAAAGTGGAAGGGAAGCAGTAACTTCCTGTCAAAGTTGAAAGTGTTGTGGGAATGAATCAGGCAGAAGGGAGGGAGGTTTATCGGCAGTCTGATATACTGCAGTGCTGAGGAGACACTCACACTGTTTAGAGTCAACAGAGCGGAGGAGTTGAGCTTATCTCACCACCAGACAGAAAACACTGAGACAGAGAGAGATTCCAGAGTGCTGACTTATCCTCAGAGACAGACAGTGAACGACACACTGTAAAGCATTGAGCTTGAAATTACTGAGCATTTAAATACAGCTTCTTGGGAGAAAGAATGCATGCGATTCCTCAGTTAGCATTACCATTCTGTGAAGAAAACGACATAGTCAGAGGTTTTAGAGGCGCAGTCAGACACATCAGAAGGATAAATCCGGTGCAGAGGCTGAGGGTGAGCTGGTGTGTGTCACAGAACAAATGTTTTAATGCGTTTTATCAGATCAGGCCACTTAAAGCCAGGAGGCCGGTGGATACTCCACTCTGATGAATAGGTAATGTCATTAGCTCAGGCTGCGATTGGCAGATGCAGCCAGAGTGAGGTATCATGGGATTGATCCACCACCCCTGGCAGTACTATGATGTTGGGCTTCATAAAATCACTTATTGGTTTATTAAATATTGATATTGACTTTCCTGGAGTAGGGCCTTTATTTTCAATATGTAACAACAAAGTCAGATCAGTTTGTAGTAAAGTACCGGTTAAAGTATAGATTTAACTTTTAAAAAAACTATATAGCAATATTTTGAAAAGCTTTTTTCTGTGGTTTACTATGTAGTTGTCATTAGTTGGCTGTGTTCTGTGTTGTGATATAAGACATCTATTCATTAGTCCCAATGTGTTTTAGCGCCATCTGCAGCAGAATGTGCATAACAACAAACAATATTTATTTTTATTTAGTGTTAAAAGTACTGTATTTCAACTGTATTGTCACTTTGTCATTCTTTTTTATTTAGTAACAGAAGAGTGTAATTTAAAATAAAAACTTTATCAGGCCACATGGATCAATATAACTCCAACCACGAGTGAAGCCTCCACCGCTAATGAATAGCCTCCAGGAGTTTCCATCCACCTTATTTTTGCAACGTAAGTAAAAATAGCAAAGTAAGCTGTTTTCTTTTTAATATGAAAGACTTCAAATAATGAAGAATAGCCAAGTGCAGTAAACGGTAAAACTATTTGCACTACAAACCACTGTGGTGATGAATTGAATGTTGATGAATTGAAATAACATGATGATAAAATACAGTATCAAGCAGCATAATCGACTGTCTTGAATATGTAAAATAACTGGAAGCAAATGAATCCGGAAGCTTCGCACATTCAAGTTTCAAATCTGCAAAATCATAGGCTAATAGGCCTATGAGTGAAGTAACCATGCCTAGCTCCGAAACTTTAAATAGGCCTACTTTTGTTTTTGTATAGGCTATATTGATTATTTTGCAATAAATTAGGGGTTTCATGATTAAAAATCCCATTACTTGAAATATTAGAAAATATTAAACTTATTTTATTACTAAAATAACTACAAATTAAAACCTAAAGTAATACTAAAAAATTACAATGGCAAAAACACAGCTAAAACTCTGAGGTTAAAAGGACAACAGCAAATATAAAAATAAGTAATTTTTTTTAATTCAATTCAAAATATCAACAAAAATAGAATTCTATATTAATAAAAAAAAAATTGTAAATCAGTAGTTTTACATTGTGTTATTATTTTTGATTCGCGTTATTTTCAGTGCTACTGTATAGTAAAGTTTGTCATGTTTTCATTCATCTCACAACTATTTTTTTTTTTATTGAGCTCTTTTCCCCATTTTTTTATCAAAATTTTTTTTTTACCAATTTTTATCAAAATGTATTTTCTGTATGTTAAAAAATGAATAAGAAAAAATACTTATGGAACAGAAAAAAAAAATTATTATTATTTCTTGCATTTTATTTTTGTCCCAGACACCAAATCATCAGTCTTTATGTAAAGACACTAACATCTGATCTGCTTTGAAAGACATCACTTTTGTAGCAGCAGCATAAAATTGAATCACATTCTAACTTAAGGCCTTCGTGAGTGTTAAATGATGGATGGTTCCCTCTTTCTGCACTTCAGTGATCTTAATGAGTGGATCTGGAGAGCTGATCACAGCACTCTGGAGCTCGTCGTCTGTGTATTAACAGCGAAAGGTTACTCACCCTCTATTTCTGCAGCCCCTGGCCAGAAACTGCTGACTTATGTACAAAAGCAGTAATTTAATTAGATGTGGCATTGAGTGCTATATGTGTCCACTTCAGAGAGTTAATAGCAATGAATGTCAACAATCGCTTGTAAGCCATGTTAATGTGAAACATCTCATACAAAACAGGAAAATGCAATTATATTTATTATTGCATATAATCTTTAAAAAGCTAAATCAGTAAACAATTGAATCTCAGTCATTTCTTGGCAGTGTTTAAGTTCAAAATGAACCAACATGAATTTTTAAAGGGTATTTTTTAGTACATCTTTCGCTCTCTGCTGTGCAAGACATGCATTAGTTTCCTGAGACGTCTTGCCATGGGCTTTTTAATGGCTGATGAGAAACAGATGCTGTCAGCTCACGTTATTATCATTCAGGATAAATGGGGAAACACTGTACTGTCCAGTTGCATTGCTTCAGTTTTTATTACTACAAAGCATTTTTTTACATAACATCACACAACATTTAACACGTTTGCTGCCTATGGAATGTTTTCAGATAGACATTGTTATATTATAACATTTTGATGCAAACATGCACAGTAATAAAGCACAAATAGTCAACATATTTTGTTTGAAAATATGGCAGTTGAATTTACACCATGCTTAATATGTTTAAAGGAATAGTTCACCCAAAGATGAATATTTGCTGAAAATGTGCTCACCCTCAGGCCATCCAATATTTAGATGAGTTTGTTTCTTCATCTGAACAGATTTAAAGAAATTTAACATTACAACACTTGCTTCCCAATGAATCCTCTGCAGTGAATGGGTGCCGTCAGAATGAGAGTCCAAACAGCTGATAAAAACATCACAATAATCCACACCACTCCAGTCCTTCAATTAACATCCTGTAAAGCCAAAAGCTGTGTGTTTGTAAGAAACAAATGCATCATTAAGGTCTTTTTAATTTCAAACCATTGCTTCCAGCTAAAATACAAGTCCTCTATCTATAATATTGCTTCCTCTGGTGAAAAAAATCTGCTTGTGTTAATCAGGAGAGAAGTATGCACAGAACAAGCACCATTTACAAACCAGTCCAAAATAGTGTTAAACAAATACCCTTTTTTTCCACGGAATGTGCTGAATTTTTAGGTTAACTATTCCTTTAAAATGTACAAATGCATTTATTTTGTAGAGTAAATTTGTTTTTTAAATAATTATTTTTTAATGTACAGTCAGACAGGTGATAGCAACCTTATAATGAACAAATAACGATGACTTTGCGTGAGTGCTGCAGTTGCAAAATGTTAGCAATATAATAATAGTAATTATATGTTTGTGTCTAAATCTAGTAATCTACTCTGAATGCACACAGAGATTCACGTTCTTATGTTTCTCCCAGTAGTGACATTCTTCAGGAAAACTCGACAGAGCAAAGCTGTCCTTGTGACGGCTGACGGCATGAACCAGAAACCCAGCTAACTGATTCTCCAGAAGCTCCACAACAGCTTTGGCGTCTCCCTTCCTCGCAGGGCCTTCCATCATCTGCTTTACGCTCTCGTTGGACACAGGCTGAGGGTTGCTGCTGAACGAGATCACCAGGTTGGTGACATTTCCTTGAGATACTTCAAAATAATTCTGTCTGGCCACACACTGAAAGTTTTGTCCGGCTCTCAGGTTGCTAATTTTGCCCAAGTTACTAATGACTCTGATGGACCAGCTCACCCAGTCGTACTTCTTCACCAGGAAGTCCAGCAGTTCCTGGGCCGTTTGCTGAAGGTTCCCATCCTCTTTCTCCTTCACAAGCCTCTTGATATCTAGTTCAGCTTGCTCTGGAAACGAATCCACACATTTCTCTATTGTTTCCTTCATTTTCGTCTCAATTTCTTGGATCTTTGTGCTCCACACTTGAATCTTCTCCTGCTCTGATTCCTCACCCTGAGTAAGGAAACAATATCCCAGCAGAGCGATGATTCCCAAGCAGAGCAGCTCCTTCAGTCTGACGCAGAAGTCTTCCAGGACCCTTCTGTTTCTGGCCTCGTATTGTTCCACGACATCCAGGATCGGTTCCCCAAATGTGCTGTTCCCCATCAAAGCATCATAAAGCACACAGAGGTTTTTCTCTCCACCTGTTATGAAAAAATGCTCTAAGAATAAGCGTTTTTTGACCTCTTTATACTCAGGTTTAGCCTCCAGAATATCTATGTATTTTCTAAACTGGTTCCGCAAATTTTCCTCCACAGAGAAGAACTGGGAATCCAAACGTCTCCTTCTGATCTCAGAGTCGATGTCCTGTAACTGACATGAGAGGACATCTAATTTGCTCCTCACAGCTAGAAACTGATCTTTGACATATGTGATCTCCTTGCTTTCCACATTGTCCAAGACCAGCCTCAAAACTGGTGCAGAAGCTTCAAAAAGAGGACACAGCTCCCCAACAGCGCTGGCCAGCACCTCTGCTCCTCTTTCAAACATCTCCATTACAGCTTCAATGGCCTCCTTCTTCTGGGCTACAACCCGCTCTAGTGGACTGGACATTTCTTTAAAAGCAAACCACAACACACACAAAGAAAAGCCACAGTATTTGATTTATAATTTTTAAATGATGTATGCAATTTGCATTAAAATATATTTAAGTATGTTTTAAACATATTTTAAGAAAACATAACAATGATGTAGTTATAAGCATGTGATACAATATATTTTCTCCTAATTTCTTAGTACAACCCACTAGTTTTCAAAACTGATCTGCATTATGTATGTAAATTCTGTTCTTTTTGATTTCAAAATGCACTGAATTAGATACATTGCAAATATAAATAATTTGATTTTTGTTGTTTTATTCTCACATAAATGCAAAAAGTCACATTATTTAAATGAGGTTGTCAGTCAGCTTTTTGTTCAGCTTTCTTCGTCCAATTAAATGATTGAACCTAGCCATTTAAAATAGGCAAAGTGACCCTTTAATGCATAATTATAAAAAATTAAATGTTCAAGTAAAAAATAATAATTTAGGCTATATTTGTAAATGTGTCTTCATATTTCACTGAATCAGGTACATTAAATGATTTGATTTATTTTGTATTTTGTTCAAGTAAATGCAAACGGTCATGTGATTTAATTGAGTTGGATAGAAAAAGTATATATTAAAAAAAATTTTAATCATGCCGACATATTATTTTGTTCAGTTTTTCTTTAAATTAGATGATGGGACTGCAGTGTCAAAAGACATTTAAAAAGGCCCAATGAACCCTTTTAATGCATATCTATCTATAGGTATACTGTAGGCATCATCATAAATTGAAAGTACAATGATATATACAATAGACAGTCATAAATAATTATGAGAAAAGGTTTAAGGTTTGAATCTAACATCACGCTTAAATGGTTAATGTGGCTTTTAAAGATCAACCAGCGACAAAAAGGATACTGTGGAGCTGAAATAATAATAAATGATTTTAAAATACACATAATGAATAATTTAGGCTATATGTAAGTTCAGAGTTCAGGACACACCTTGCTAGTCTGTCTAAAGCTCTAATGCAGTCTGCCTCACACGAATCTGTCCTAATTATGCGCATCCTTGACATCACATCATCGTCTCTAGCAAAAATACATGTAAAACAGGTTTCTCACACCTCTCTGGATGAAGAGCTGCTGGAATGACCTCCAAGTTTCCAAATTGTTCCCACAGTTTCAGGTTCGACTTCAAGGCAAAATGTCGTGATCATATGCTCAGTGTGGAAAAGATGTGCGTGTGCGAGAGTGAGTGTGTGTGTGTGTGTGTGTGTGTGTGTGATAGAGAGAGAGAGTTGCGCGCCCTGATAGGTTTGGGGTGGTTTTGGAAAGCTGTTGGTAACTGTCGAATCAATGTTTCATATTGGACTGCGGTATATTTTTATAGTTTGTTTACAGATGGATGTGTAATGTGCGGCTCAGAGATCAGTTTTTAGACGAGACTGTTTAATTGCAGTTTATTTTGCGTCGTGCGCAACATCTCGCGCCACTGGATTAACGTGAACCTGCGCAGATTTGGGGTTTTCGCATCTCAATATCCCAAAGAAGGTATATTTCACAGATTATTTATATCACACACTGTATACTATATAGTATAATATTATAGCCTACTATTCTATAGTATTTCATTTATTATGTGAAACATAACACGATAATCGTGTGTCTAATAGATTGTGCGTAAGTGTGTAAGGGTTATTTTTTTAGGTTATACGGTTGTTAATACAAATAATGTTTTTATAGAAATACTTTATAAAAATGTTGACGTTTCGACCATAATTGTCCAAGAAAGAAATATTGCATCTGGTAGAGTCTATGGGGTAAGTTGTCACAGTATGATCCTGCTGTTTTTTTATGCTGATTTGATTTTGCCCTCTCTCTCTCTCTCTCTCTCTCTCTCTGTCTAGAATGACTTACAGTTACAAAATAATAATAATGATTTTAAGCATAGAATCTCATTTTATGTTTTGAATCTCAGAAATTGTTTTGAGCAACAAAAGTGGTTGTATAAAATAATACTGAATAAAGCAGCAACATTCAAGATTTTTTTTTTATGTAAGCATCAAGAGCAAGAGATAAAGAGGCTATCAATGTGACAACTTGCCCCAACGTGAAAACTGACCTTGAGAAAAGCCTAGCTTCCTTACCGAGTGTATTTCAGTGTGGCTTTTATGTTTGGCATCTTGTTTATCCAAATAAACATTATGATGATATTTAAATCTTAATTTTGATTATAAAATGTCCTAATTTTAGAGCTTAGCGTTTGAAAACAGATAACTTCTGTTTGAGAAAAGCATGTGTCCAATTGATTTTTACTCAATATTATGTCTTATATCATTATATAAAGCCTTTACGATAACTTGCCCTGGTCTCTGGTACTTAGAAGAAGGATGGTGACGTTGAATGTAACACATTAATGGCTTTTATTTATTTATTTATTCTACCTATTATTTCTAATAGACCTGTGTATCCAGTTGTAGGGTTCTCTCTCTGGCCAGTTAGGGTTCAGGATTTGGCTGAAGAGTTGTCCCAAAGAGACAAAAGAACATCTGAATTTCTTAACTTTCAATTAAATTTTCCCCCTTCATAATAAAAAAGAAACGGCCATATTTTTTGTAGAGTGTGTATAAATCTTGTATGTTATCTGGGACATCTAGTGTCAGGATGAGTAGCTGCACACATAAATAGGTCACGTTTCATATGCATACAAAAGTAGCAAAATTATATAATTTATATAGTTTAAAATATATAAATACATTTAATAATTAAAAATAGTGACAAAATATAGCTACTTCAGTAAATTATGGGAAGTGTCATATTTTTCCTCAATTCCAAAAACTACTTGAGTGAAAGTAATATACTGTGCATATACGTATTTAAATACAATATTTCTAAGACAAAAAGATGCATTGCATTTCATTATGTTTAGTAATAAAGCGTATTTACTTATGTAATTTATACCACCTGCTAAACACTTTGCCTGTAAACTGTCACTCTGTATAAACATATTGGACAAAACACTATGACCTTTGGCTGACTTAAACTGTGTGCCTTGAAATGAAATCAGGAGTATGTGTATTCCTCATATCTTTATTCATAATACTGCAGAGTACATTATACAGTGCCAAATATAAATATACCAATGACATTGTAGAGAGAGATTCATGAGAAAATAATTTCAAGGCTACATGGGATTAGAATTAGAATTTGCAATATTAGTTTGCATAAAGATAAATTATTATTTTAATGGGTTGGGCACATTCAGTTTGAGTACACTGTACAGAAAGACGAGTACATCATTTAAAAAAAATAACATCAGTATATTACAGTTCCACATAACTTTTTTTTTGGGTTATAACAGGTTGTTCAGGGTGGATGCAAGGTAGCTGCTACATTGTTTTAAGTGAGAAAGACAACTAGATGCATATATCGACAACTATGACAGCAGTGCAAAGGTAAAATAGATAGAGAGCATAGAATGATAGATAAAAGAGAAGTTTTTGAAAAGGTCACATGAGGTAGAATCACTCATTACTGTTTAACACTTCTGACATCTTTTTGGCCACATCTTTCATTTTCTCTTCCCACTCGATGCGCAGAGCTTCCTCATCATCCCCGACGATGGCAGCGTAACTCATCAGAGCCATGAGGCCGATGCAGAACAGGTATGTGAGTCGAGTGCAGAGGTTTTCCATGACACGCTGGTCACCCTGTGAATGTTTCATGTAGACCTCTAGGATGGGCTGAGCGAAGAGCTTGGATTCGCCCATCACACCGCCGTACAGCGTGTACAGGTTCTGGTCACACTGATTGATCACAAAGCTCATTTCAAATTCTTTCTTGCGCTGTTCATGTGCTGTTGATACCTCCACAGTGTCCATGAATTTGGAGAACTGATTACGAATGTTTTCTTCTACACGACAGTACAGGCCATCCACAGTCTCCTTCCTGACCTGAAGCAGTACATTCTGGTTCTGCTGTGAGATTTCGTCCAGGGCTCGAATCACGCTGCCAAACTCACGTTTGAGTTTCTGAATGTCTTTGTCATCCACATGATGTAGAACCACCTGGATGAGAGAACCAGCCATGCCGAAGATGGGATTGACCACCGCTGCTGCAGATGAGATGGTGGCCACGCACTCCAGAACCTTCACTAGCCCCCTCTTCAGCTTGTCTTGGTCTTCTAAGATCTCATTTTCAGCCATTGTGTCCGGAGGAAGAGCCCTTCCCAGTGATGTTTACCTGAAGAAGAAACTAAAGATACAAAGGCACAAAATATTATCACCTAAAATTCGGTAATTTATTTATTCATTAATTGTACATTTCTTTTTAGGCTGTTGGCATCTCTGTGCAGCACTCAGTAGGTGGTCTTTCATTCTGACATGCCAAGTGTTTTTGAGCATGTATGATTCTATGACTCACTCACTCAGACAGTCGCTTGTTTAGTTCCAAAATAAATCATCGGTTTTTTTTCTCTCGAATCGTTTGGTGGAATGATTCAGTGATTCGTAAAAAAAGTCACACATTTGGTTCATTCCTGACTGAACAAATTGTCTGAATAAAGATAGACACCTGTTTCATTGCTAAGTAAGTATTTTTGAACAAATCGATTGAATTAATTATTCAATTGTTTAATTTATAAATTAATCAGCATTTTGAACAAATCTGATTCAGATTCTATGACTCACTCATAAAGACAGTCGCTTTCGTTTGGCTCGAGGATGAATCATCGGGTGCTTCCGAATCCTAGGCAGCTGAAAGGCAACCTTATTAGGCAATGACTTTGCAGACAGTGTTTTTGCATGAAGGCACCTCATGAAGGTGATTTCGGACAGGCTTCTGAGGCAGCGATAGTTTTGATGATAACTAAACGAATATTTAATTACTATAATACTGATTTCTCACTAGAAATGACATAAAAATTGCAAAAAGTTAGTCTGAAATATACATTTACACACAAACTGACCACCAAATGCAACTTTCAGATGCCATCTTTATTTTTTTAGCCCAACAGTCACGGAATGGGACACAAAGGGATTTTGGGATATCAAAGGCAGCAAAGGAATATATCAATATATCAGAAGAAGGTACCTCCAGGGACAGGGAATAAAGTAGAATTTGGATTCGGATGTGCCTTGATGCCTTCCTGCCTTGGAATGCTGCCTCCGAAGACAACATTTTAGAGCTTTTGGATGCAGCAATCATTTTTTGAATAAATCTTTTGGCGGAATGCTTCAGTGATTGCTCAAAAAAATGCGCACGTTTTGTTTCTAAATTAACATTTTTGAATGAATCATTTTAGTGATCATTCATTATCTCACTGTTGAATTAATTTCACTATCTCACTTTTTGAACTTTTTAAATCCTCCAAATTTTGAATGAATCGGTTGAATGAATGATTCACTTGTCATTTATCGCCACCTACTGACGTGTCTATGTAACTTGCAGAATGAGTCACTGAAAATTTTCCGCCCCTTATGCGAAGACTGACAGCCTGTCTGGAACACGTGTAGAGCTTTTGGACTTCTTGGACTACTTTGACCATTTTTTCTTTTTCTTTTTTGAGATCGGATGTGAAAAGATCTGAAGTATTCTTAAATTCTTGGTCTTTGTGTTCCACAGAAAAATAAATACCAACTGCAGAAACAGTAATGCATAATGGAATGACACAAAGGTAATTTAATTGAAATGTTCTTTTAATATCACCTTTAATTTGCTAAAATTAGCTCCTACTTTTAAATGACTTCTAAAGGCAATATGTTTGCTTTGTGATATTGCCTCAGTATTTTCAAGATCTGAACTGAGATGAAGTACAAATCAATGATATACACTCATTTAAAGTATAGATCATGAATTGTATTATCCATGGTCATAACTGAATGATTCTGACCTCAATCATTTTAAACAACAACAACAAAACAGTTCAAAATTTAAACTGTGACATTTTGAACTGTGATTTCTTTTGTTGTTGTTGTTGTTATTTTTGTAGTTTGTTGTTATGTTGTATAAATGTACATGAATAATAATCATGCTTATATCTACACAACATATAGATGTTAAATACTATTTAAAATCTATATATAATTTAACAACAATTTATTGTGAGATTTAGGACTGAAGTCATTTTTTTATATACATCCTTCCTGTATTTCATGTCAATTTTTCTTATACAAAAGCCTTCTCATTTTACAGAGTGCTGGATGTTTGTTTGCAGCTCTTGGATCAAAGACAGAACATTTACAACTTTATCAAGCCAAAAGCATATCAATACAACACTTCCTGTGTTTTCTCAAGCAATGTGAGTATGTGAAAGGATCTTCATCCCATCTAGAGTAGATGACTTCAGTCAGATGCTGTCTGTCTGTTATAGCTCCCCCTAGCTGCTGCCTCATATTTCCTTGTTCATGCTGAGAATCATATCCTCTTTCTGCCATTCTCACATTTTAACAAACAATGCCTAAAAGAATCTGCACATTGGCATTTGCCTGACTAACACTATCTAGTTGCCTGTGAAGAATATTTATATTCTTACCTCTTCAGTTTGCCACCTCCCTCTGGTTTGCGTCTTCCCAGCAGCCACTGCAGGATGGGCAGTTTCATCTGAGCTCAATGTAGAGGGGTGTACAGATGGATTATACCATTATCATACAGGGTCCTGGTAAAGGAAAGAGATTTGCTCATTCAACGACCTTTAGATTTTCTTCAGATGCAATCACTTGAAATGTCTATCTGTCTGTCTGTCTGTCTGTCTCTATCTATCTATCTATCTATCTATCTATCTATCTATCTATCTATCTATCTATCTATCTATCTATCTATCTATCTATCTATCTATCTATCTCTCTATCTCTCTGTCTGTCTGTCTGTCTGCCTGTCTGTCTGTCTGTCTTTCTGTCTATGGAGTAGACAAAATTGCAAAATTTATTTAGTCAGTTCCTAAAACTTATAGTTCCTGTTCTCTTACTTGTGCACCCAAACACAGGCATGATGAGGAAATGCTTGTCAGCACTATCACACAGACTGCATAGACAAAGTACTGAGAGATTTCTTTCTTTTCCTATTAGATAACACTGTATAAGAGCAGTTTGTCAAGTATGACTCTTGATTCTCTGCTGTTATTGTTAGAAAATGATTCTCTCCATATCGAATAAGATTACTCGTAAAATGAATCAAATCAAGTGTAAATGGCTTTTCCAAAATGGAGAACCTGCAATCAGATGACCGTAAAGACACAGACAAGGACTGAAAAAGTAAGAGATGGAAATTATTTTATTTTAGCTGGTTGCTGGTGCAGAGCTTATCATTTGCATTTAATTTAAGTTGAAAATAACTAAAACTAAATTAACTAAAAGTCATATATAAAACATACTATATAAAATATTACTATATAGATACTATTATAGGATATAAATTGTTTTAAAACCAAAAATTTACATAATGATAAAAAACACAACAAAGTTACTAAAACTGTAAATATAAAACTACTCTCTAAAAAAATCCTTTTATTAAAATGTACTATATTAATATGAGAGGTGTTTTACCTGTATTTTGAATTTTACACTACATTTCGTTGTGTAAATAAAAATGTCTGTATAATGAATAGAAAATTCCTGGCATAAAATAATATTGTTATTATTTTACAATTATACAGATATGTGTGATACATTTGTGCATGTTTCATTATTTCCCTTCACTAATACCTTAATTTAATAAACTAGTGGTTGAGTTATATTATATTACTTTTAGATAGTAATTTCAGTTTGATTACTATGATCAGAAACTGTGTTAGACTTTACTTAAGTATGATCTGGTGCATCACCATGGTTTATGTATGGCTGTAGCCACAAGATGTCACTTCAGCTCATAATTAATGCTGTGGTGTTCGTAGTAAATACATATAGGCCTACTTTCATTGATCATTAGCATGCTTTCAGATATTTGTGATGATGACCAGTGGGGTCAGTGAAAATCAGGTTATCCTGGTTTGTTCTTTAAACACTTTCAGTCAACAAAGCTTGTTTTGTGCCTGTATAATGTGTTTCATAAATAACAAGGCAGACTGGCTTTTATTTTGTAGAAGCACTTGATTGACATGGCAGATTTTTGGAGGAGGTAAATTTAATTACTTAAGTCAAGTCAAGTTGGTTTTGTATTTCCCAGAACAGATATTTATTATAAAGTTAACTGCAATGTCCTCCATGCTGAGATCACATGCAATTTGACTTTAGTAATAAAAGTAATAATACTAATACTGATTTACTTATATATAAAGCACTTGCAAGTGTTTGCCAGCTGATTTTGTGCTTTAGTACTGTTGTTTCCAGTCCTGATCTGTCTAATAACAGTCTACAGGCAACCTACCACTCCGCACATTATGTCCATTCTTTAGACTCAAGAGATCGATAGACGTCTAGATCACAGGAAGCAGGCAAATGTTCAGTGGCTTGTTGGAGACTCTATGGATTGCAGTCCATTTCACCTATGCATGTTTTTTGATGCTCTTAAACCTCAAACCCTACACCACAAGACTCTGATTAACAGTGCACACCAGAGCTCTCCAGTCTTTGAGCTGTGAGGCTGCTTGTGCTTTATGTTTGATCGGGCATGTTTTATTCACTTTGTCACGTCACTTTGGTTGTAGACCAGGGTTATTATTATCGTTAACTAAAACTATTAAAAACATTTGGTAAATGGACTGCATTTATATAGCGCTTTCAACAGACCACATGGCCATCCAAAGCGCTTTACAAGTTGCCTCACATTCACCCATTCACTCACTCATTCACACACCGACTGCGGTGTCAGCCATTCAAGGCGCCATCCAGCTCGTCGGGAGCAGCTGGGGTTAGGTGTCTTGCTCAAGGACACCTCGACACTTGGTCAGGTGGAGCCGGGGATTGAATCACCAACCTTCCGGTTTGTAGACAACCTACATGAACCACTGAGCCACTGCCGCTCCCATAATTTGTGTTAATTGAAATAAAGTAGAAATTAAAATAAATGTCAGATCAAAGCTTTAAATATATTAAAATTAGAAATCTTGCCTTATCAAGTAAAAACAAACAAAAAAATTAAGCACTAAAATTACTAACTGGAAATGAAAAGAAATAGAATAATGAAAAAAAAAAAAAAAAAAACTGAAATAAAATAAATGAAACCTAAATATAAATATTGAATAAAATGACAAACATGCATTACAAAAAAAAAAAAAATTAACAAATCAAAATGAAAACTGAAAATATAAAAAGCTAATAAAAAATATTAATAAACAATTATAATCCTATACAAATACTATGTACACGGTTATACCGAATTTTTCAGAAAAGGTACAAAAGATGTCACCGGGGTGGTACCTTTTCAAATGGTCCACCTTTGCATCAGGGTACATATTGGTACCTTAAATTTACATGTTAGTACTGAAAAGTGTAAATATTAGTTCCTAAAAGGAACAAAAATTTACCTTTTGAAAAGGTACCACCCCAGTGATATCCTTTGGACCTTTATTTCTGAGAGTGAAACACACACACACACACACACACACACGCACTTGCTTGCGGTTTCCGATGATGACGTCCACTTCTGTCTTTTAACGGTGAGTTTTCTGATGGCTGAATAATCTGATCCTGGATCCACAGGTTCTATTGCAGGTGGGGCATATATACATGCTATTGGTGTTACTGGTATTTAAGGGTGTGTTTCTCCTGAGCCTTCTTTGTTGTCTCCTAACTGTCCTTTCCTCCTCCAGTGCTTGGGTCCCATCTAGACACTGCTGCCGCCAGGTGTTACGGTCAGCAGCCATGTTCTCCAAGTCCCCAGGTTTTATTTTGCACCTCTTAAGCACTGTTTTCATTTGGTTTTTAAAGCGTTTCTTCTGGCCTCCAGCAGAGCGCTGGCCTAATTTTAGCTGGTCATATAGCGCTCTGCGGGGCAGACGGTTGTAGGGCATTCTTATGACATGCCCCAGCCAGCGCAGTTGGTGCTGGGTGATTGTGGCCTCAAAACTCTTGCAGCCTGTTCTCCTCAGGATCTCAGTGTGAGGCACTCTGTCACACCAAGTGATTCCCAGGATGTGCTGGAGACTGCAGATGTGGAAGTGTTCCAGGGACTTGATGTGGTGGCTGTAAGTAGCCCATGCTTCACAGCTGTAGAGGAGGGTGGTGATGCAGACTGCTTAGTAGATGCATATTTTTGTGTTGAGATTAAGGTTCTTGTTCTGAAAAACCCACCGCCGGAGTCTCCCAAAGGCAGCTGATGCTTGTTTGATTCTGTTCTGGACCTCATTGTCAATGCTGTTGTCGTCAGAGATAATACTCCCAAGGTAATTGAATGATGGCACAATTGATAGTTTTTCATCTGCAACATAGAAGATGGGTGGTGCGGGTGGAATGTTGGCACTCCACTGGCAGATTACCACTGTTTTGGCGGTGTTGATGGTCAACCCCATCCTGCTGTATGCCCTCACTGCTGCATCTAGGACAGACTGGAGGTCTTGTGGAGAGTGAGATACGAGAGCGCAGTCATCTGCATACTGCAGCTCAAGTATCCTCACTCTGTGCAGTTTGGTGGTTGATTGCAGTCTCCTGATATTAAAGAGGTTACCATCCAGCCTGTATGCTACTGTCACTCCACTGTTGTCTTGTATTTCCTTGTGGAGAAGCTGGGTGACACAAATGAGGAAGATGTTAAAAAGCACTGGTGCCAGCACACACCCCTGCCTTACCCCTGTGCGCACAGGGAAAAGGCTAGACTGTTGACCTCCTATTGTCACCCTAGCAGTCATTCCATCATGAAACTGACGGAGGATGTTGACAAACTTAGTGGGGGATCCAAACCGGAGGAGGACTTCCCACAAGAGATCTCTCTGCACAGTGTCGAAGGCTTTGGAGAGGTCGACAAAAGCCATAAACAGGTCTTTATGTTGCTCCCTGCAGTTTTCCTGAAGTTGCCGGGTTGTAAAGACCATGTCGACTGTGCTCCTGTTCTTTCTAAACCCACACTGTGACTCGGGTAGCATAAACTCTGTGATGTTTTTGATCAGTCTTTGTAACATCACCTTAGCCAGGACCTTGCCTGCCACAGCAAGAAGTGATATGCCCCTATGGTTGTCACAAATGGTCCTATCCCCTTTGCTCTTATATATGGTGACAATACTAGTATCTCTCCATTGCTTTGGGATGCTTTCATCAGCCCAGGCCTTGGTGATGTAATGATGTAGTGTTCTTGTGCAGAGATACCCTCCCTGTTTTAGCAGTTCTGCAGGAATATTGTCAGAGCCAGGAGACTTGTTGTACTTCAGGGAGCGGACAGCTGACAGAACCTCCAGGAAGGTTGGAGGTTGGCTAAGGTTGTCAATAGGGGGAAATTCAGGCAATTCATTTAGGATGGTATAGTCTGCATCAGAGTCCTGATTTAGTAAGGTGTTAAAATGTTCAGCCCACCTCTCCAGGATGCTATTCTGGTCTTTCAGGACTTTGAGCCCATCTGCTGTTTTCAGGGGAGTGATACAGTGACTTATTGGGCCGTAAATGGATTTGACTGCTTTATAAAAGTTGTGCATGTCATTTCTGTCAGCGAATGACTGAATTTCATGAGCCTTCTCCATCCACCACTTGTTCTGTAAGGTCCGCAGGGTTCTCTGGACTTCCCGAAAAACTTTTTGCCAATGCTGTTTGGCAGTGCTGGATAAGGGTTTTCTTAGGGTTTGTGCTTTGTGCATATTGCTTAGTAGGTTATGGATGGACTCTGAGTTGTTGTCAAACCAGTCTTGATGGTTTTTGCTCTTATAGCCGATTGTTTGGGCTGCTGCTTCATGAAGGGCTGTAGTAATAGAGGTCCACTGCTGTTCTGTGGCATTACCATCCCTCAGGAGGAGTTCTAGCTCCCCTAGTATCTCAGCCAGGGAGCGACGAAACTCATTCCTTGCAGTGGTATCTTCCAGGCGGACACAGTCTAGTCGCATCCTACTAGATCCTCGTTTTCACATGGGGGGGCGCACTTTCATGAGGACCTTGGTCATGATCATGCGATGATCTGTCCAGCATTCCACACCTCTCATGGCCCGGGTTATGAGAACGTCTCTGAGGTCACAACATCTCACGATGACATAATCAATCAGGTGCTAATGTTTGGAACGTGGGTGCATCCATGATGTTTTGTATTTGGTCCTTTGCTGGAAGATGGTGTTGGTTATGGTCAGGTTGTGCTCAGAGCAGAGGGTAAGTAACCTCATTCCATTTGAGTTGGCCTGACCAATCCCATGCCTGCCAAGTACTCCTTTCCATATCCCACTGTTCTGCCCAACACGAGCATTGAAGTCTCCAAGCAGGAGGATCTTGTCGTTCTTGGGGATCTGGTGGAGAGCCTCATCCAGTGTTTGGTAAAAAGAGTCTTTAGACTCACTGTCAGATGGTAGAGTTGGAGCATACACACTTAGAAGTGTGGCATAGTGGTTCTTCACCAGGGGGATACGGAGGGTCATCAATCTTTCACTGATGCCCACAGGAGTTTCAGTGAGTCTTGGCAGTAGTGTGTTCTTAATTGCCAGTCCCACACCATGCAGATGTTGTCCACCTGTGGGATAGCCTTTCCAGTAGAAGGTGTAGCCCATGCCCTTCTCTGTTAGAGACCCCTCATCAAGGAACCTGGTTTCACTCAGGGCAGCAATGTCGATATCATAGTGGTGCAGCTCGGCTGCAACCAGCGCTGTTCTTCTATGGGGTCTATCAGACCTGCCATAGGAGTCCAGGAGAGTTCTTATGTTCCATGTTGCCAGTTTAAGGTTGTAGGATTTGTTTCTTCTGTTTCGACCACAGATGTGGAATGACCCGACAGGTGCGGTATCCTGTCCAGGTATGAGTTGAGTGGGCATTTTTTAGGCCACCTTTTCTAGACCCTTCCTCAACTTGAGGTGAGCAGTGCGGTCCCTGAATAGGGCTGCTCAGTCGCACAGGGGTCTGCCGAGAACACCTGCCACTCAACCCCAGCTGTTAGCGACCAATACCCTTTGCCGCTGACGTGCAGGGCTCTGACTAAGCCAATCAAACCTGCCCCCGTCATCAGACACCCCATCGCCGCCAGACTTCAACCAGATGTAGATCCAGGTAATATTCACCATGGTCAGAGGTGGAAACCTGCGCATGTAATTTTTAAAGTGCTTTAGGGGGTGCGCTCTCTCCAGTAGCACTGTCTTCACTATGATGAGGTAAGTCTGGTGGCATGGGTAAGCCCAGGATGACCAGCTCCCCATCCTGGCTGCAGGAGGCTGCCGGGAGCTAGCTCTGTTTAGGCCCACCTATTGCGCACCGCCAGCGCATTGCTTTTCTGTTGGGATGTGCTCCCTTAGCCTTGCCTCGAGAGGCTTACCCAAAAGGCAGTGGGGCTATTTACCCATAGCTGGGGCAGTGGTTGACGGGCGTCAGGGCATGTCCACCGTGTGGTGGGCCTGCACACCACATCTCTGGGGCCCACTGCTGCTCCGAGATCCCCTGCAGTTCAGCATGGGACTGCGAGGTACCCAGTTACCATGTGTGGCCACGAGGAGGCACTGCAAAAGTCTTGGTGGTGGAGAGGCTGTGTACTGGCGGAGGAGACTTACGCATTCGGCTCCTCTTTTCACCCCTATAAGGGGGCTAGCCAGCGGCGGTAGCTAAAAAGCAGAAAGTTGCAAGCAGCATGCAGCATACAGCATGCACTAACTACAAACACCTCCAACTCCACACTACTGCACTAGACGCTTCACACACACCCTGTGCCGGGAAAGCACACACACACACACACACACACACACACACACACACACACACACACACACACACACACACATATATATATAAACGGCATTTTTGAAAATGCATTCATATTTCATTTAAAAAATAATTTGTCCTTAAATAAATTATGCATAATTTTAATTATTTTTTTGTATTTTCTAAAATGTATAGATAGATATTTGTTCTTTTATTTTAAACACAATCATGATGTCAATTTGAATATACAAATTAGTCAGGTGTCAAAATCAGAAAACTGTTGACATCATCAGTCAATACAGTCAATAATATCCAATCTTAGTCATTTAGCCTAAGAGAGTTATCTGAAACATTGGTCCAACAAAATACACAAAGGAATCTTTTTGGAATTTTGTGTGACAATCACAAAAAAGAAAAAAAAAGAAAAATAGCTAAATCTATCATAACTGCTGTCATCATAATATTACTGCTGGTGACATTCATGCACAAAACCATGCTATTGACCTTCAGAAGGGAAAGAAACTCAGAGAACAGCATTACACTGCGAGGCTAGCACACATTGTGTGAAATGAGAGCGAGTGCAGATGGAGCCAAAACAAGATCAATATATCGATTAGAACCGTAATACGCTAATGGTTTGGTGAACGAGCGGACAGAAATAAACCCATGAGCATAATTAGAGTGTCATTTACCTCCTGCTCCCAAAGACTGAAACTGACACTTTATTTTCTTTAAATCAACTTCCCTTTATTAAAATGTTTTCATGTGTGCCCAACAAATATGACTTAAACATGAACTTTGCCTGCTGAGATCATTAAAAATGAATAATTATTTTGCATAATTAGAATAATAAAAATTGCTTTGTGTACATAATCTCAAAATACATGTAGCCTTTTTTGTGACATGTTGCTGATTACTGAAAATGGGGGAAAATCCGAAAAAAAAAAATCTGTATAAATGAACTAATTGTAATTCATTTTAAATTAATTTCAATAAATGAACTTTAATTTACTAAATTAATTAACAAATAACAGTTATTATTTTTTAGATAAAACCGTTTTATTGATGTATATACACCAGTGTTATTGAAATACTATTACAATTTTATTAACATTTTGAATGTTTTTATTTTTATATTATTGTTTTAATTAAAATTTTAGTTAACATTTTAGTAAATTAATTCTCTTTGTAATTTTATTAGTTTTTTAATGTCTATAGTTATATTAGTACATCAAGTTAAATGAAAAAGAGAAATGTTGCTTTAGCTGCAATAAAATTGAACACAATTAAAATTTAATTAAATATAAAACTTTTTTTGATTTCCGTTAAAGTTAATTTTATTTTTCTGTAATTTCTATAACTTTATTAACCCTGATGTACACAATTTCAACAAACATATTTCAATTATTTGAAGGCAATCAGAAAAAACGAGGTCCTATGCATTGGGTTTGAGGGGCGTGGCCATGATCTCATGAATATTTAAGTATGGAGTCCTTGGCAATACTGTTGAAATTTTTTGTTTTATTTTAAATCAATATGATTGAGATGTTTTACTAAAATGCTTCTTAGGAATATTGAATGTGAGATGGGCTTAAGTTTGCACAGATAGTTTATTTGCAGCATCATATATACTCATTTTGTACAGTAAGATCTTTTTGCAAAGGTTTTATAAGCGCAGTCAGACACATCAGAAGGATAAATCCAGTGCAGAGGCTGAGGGTGAGCTGGTGTGTGTCACAGTACAAATGTTTTAATGCTTTTTTATCAGATCAGGCCACTTAAGGCCAGGAAGCCGGTCGATGGTCCACTCTGACGAAAAGGTAATGTCATTAGCTCAGGCTGTGATTGGCAGATGCAGCCAGAGTGAGGTATCATGGGACTGATCGACCGCCTCGGCACTACTGTGATGCTGAGATTCATAAAATCACTCATTTATATATTAAATATTGATACTGACTGATGCCCTTTCCTGGAGATGGTTGTGGTTTTATTTGTCTTTATTTAAAAGTTTTAAAGTAGTCCAGCAAAACATGTCGCTGTGTCAAACTGGAATAATAGTTTGTTTTGGTCTTGTAGCAGACAGGTTTAAGGTTCAGTCGTTTTTCGGAGATGTAAGCCACATGGATCAATATAGCTCCAATCAAGACAGAAGCCTCAACCGCTAATGAATACAGGCTGAGCCATGCATGCATCTCCATCCAGACTTAAAAACAGCTTAAAATATTCCAGGATGCACCTTTTTATTTTTTTATTAAAGCTGACCACCTTCATAAACAAACAAATAAATAATGCATGAAAGAAAATAATGCATTAATTATTAATCACAGAGGAAAAATATAAAGGAAATAATGGTTGTTTTCCCTTCAGAACAAGAAAAATATATATATTTTTCAGAATGGTGTTTTTTGAGAGAGGATTGCTTTGGTGACGTAAATGGCTGTTTGTAGGCATGAAAATGCCTTTTTTTCATTTCAACAACGGCAATGTTTTGTCATAAATTAAAACACTTATTGACATATAAAGAGGAGAGTCTTATTGGAGTATGTGTGTAGGGGTCAAAGTTCATCACCCATGGTAAGGTCACAATTTGAATGGTTATTAATGGCTTTTAATGATCTTGCACCATAAGGTCAAATGGGCCTCTAATAATGTAGTTTTTACATATTGGTTTTGAATATAATTTCAAACAATATGCATTTACGATCTCATTGACTCATAATAGAAATATAGAATGGAATACAAGAACACAATGGAAATGGATCCTCCCTCTGGAGTGTTCCTTCGCTCAGCACCTCAGTGATTGACTGGATCCAGCTGATCACAGCACTTCAGAGCTCGTCGGCTTTATATTAACAAAGTGAAGTGTTACTCACCATGTTTCTGCAGCCCTTGGCCAGAAAATGCTGACTTGTGTACTAAAACAGTAATTTAATTAAATATGGCTTTGGGTGGCAATGTATCATAGCAATGTATGTCAGATATTTAAACATTTGTAAAGGTCCTCATTTTACTTTTACTGAAGGCTCAGTTTGTATGGGCCGCTGAGACGAGGCAAAAAGACTGAGATGTGTTCATTGCCTCTTTTCATGGTTGGTAGACATTTGAATTGTGTCGGCACTATGTAGGTCATTCACTCACAAAGGCCAAATTGCCAGTTCTGGCACAAGCCTAATACAGTGTATTGGTCCAAAAGCCATTTTCCCTACTTTTAATCATTTTACAAAATCTTTAATACATGATATTGTTTAAAGCAGCAGTTCTCAACCTTTTTGTCTCCAAGGCCGCACTGTTGTCCACCACAACATTAGAAAGCCCCTTAACGTGTAATTGTTTGGATATGGATTGAGTAAAAAAAAAAAAATGTTGTATATTTTATGGCATTTTAAGAGTTAAAATTACAATATTTTTTGCCAGTTTTCCATGAGTTTTCTAGGTATGGAAACTATACTTTTTAAACTATTTTCTCATATATTCATGTTTCCTGTGGGAATACTGATTCTTCAATGAAAGAAAAAAAACAGTTGTTGATGGGGTCAGTAAAATAAGGAATATATACACTTTTTAATTTAGATTTTAATGCACATTTTGTCTTATTGTACATTATTTAACACTTATTTTGTTTAGGCCCCCCAGTGGGCCCTGGATCCCTGGTTGAGAATTCTTGGCTCTCAAGGCATGATTTTAGACAGATACATTAAACTTTGTAATATAAAATAATATTATCATTGTATATAATTGCTCAAAGAAAGTGTATACAGAGTTTGGTTAATTAAACTGGTTAGTCTGAACAAGATCACTTTGGTTTTAATTTAGAACAATGCAAAG
This sequence comes from Carassius carassius, assembly GCF_963082965.1. Taxonomy (NCBI): domain Eukaryota; kingdom Metazoa; phylum Chordata; class Actinopteri; order Cypriniformes; family Cyprinidae; genus Carassius; species Carassius carassius. Next base: position 30,699,046 of record NC_081769.1, on the reverse strand, counting down.
AAGAATTACAATAAATGCACTAACTATTTGTTAGAGACAATTATCTAATTAAATACAGTTTTTTTTCAAGACAGATCATGGACACAGTAAAATTCAGTTATAGTAGATTTTTATCAGCAGTAAATCTACTCTGAATGCACACAGAGATTCACGTTCTTATGTTTCTCCCAGTAGTGACATTCTTCAGGAAAACTCGACAGAGCAAAGCTGTCCTTGTGACGGCTGACGGCATGAACCAGAAACCCAGCTAACTGATTCTCCAGAAGCTCCACAACAGCTTTGGCGTCTCCCTTCCTCGCAGGGCCTTCCATCATCTGCTTTACGCTCTCGTTGGACACAGGCTGAGGGTTGCTGCTGAACGAGATCACCAGGTTGGTGACATTTCCTTGAGATACTTCAAAATAATTCTGTCCGGCCACACACTGAAAGTTTTGTCCGGCTCTCAGGTTGCTAATTTTGCCCAAGTTACTAATGACTCTGATGGACCAGCTCACCCAGTCGTACTTCTTCACCAGGAAGTCCAGCAGTTCCTGGGCCGTTTGCTGAAGGTTCCCATCCTCTTTCTCCTTCACAAGCCTCTTGATATCTAGTTCAGCTTGCTCTGGAAACGAATCCACACATTTCTCTATTGTTTCCTTCATTTTCGTCTCAATTTCTTGGATCTTTGTGCTCCACACTTGAATCTTCTCCTGCTCTGATTCCTCACCCTGAGTAAGGAAACAATATCCCAGCAGAGCGATGATTCCCAAGCAGAGCAGCTCCTTCAGTCTGACGCAGAAGTCTTCCAGGACCCTTCTGTTTCTGGCCTCGTATTGTTCCACGACATCCAGGATCGGTTCCCCAAATGTGCTGTTCCCCATCAAAGCATCATAAAGCATGTAGAGGTTCTTCTCTCCTCCTGTTTTGGGAAAATGCTGCAAGAACAAGCGTTTTCTAACCTCTCTGTACTCAGGTTTGGCCTCCAGAATATCTATGTATTTTCTAAACTGGTTGCATATATTTTCCTCCACAGAGAAGAACTGGGAATCCAAACGTCCCTTTTTAATCTCACAGTTGATGTCCTCTATTTGAGATGAGAGGACATCTAGTTTGCTTCTCACAACTAGAAACTGATCTTTGACATATGTGATCTCCTTGCTTTCCACATTGTCCAAGACCAGCCTCAAAACTGGTGCAGAAGCTTCAAAAAGAGGACACAGCTCCCCAACAGCGCTGGCCAGCACCTCTGCTCCTCTTTCAAACATCTCCATTACAGCTTCAATGGCCTCCTTCTTCTGGGCTACAACCCGCTCTAGTGGACTGGACATTTCTAAAAACAACCAAAAACAAATGCCTTAGTTTGTGGTACTATTAAAATATTTTTTGAACAATTAGTCTGTTTTATTCCAAAGTGCATAATGTAAAATAAAAGTTGCAAATGCAATGTATTGGTCAGAGATTGTTCTTTCATAAAGATGGAATAATTTTTGCCTGAGAAAACTGAACGTCTCCATTTGTTTTATATTCTAATTGTTGAAACGCTTTAGTTGTAAATAAATCTCAGAAAACCTTTAGAGATATGAGAGACAAAAAAGCTGAAGTGCATTCGGTCAGATAAATTATAATCATATTTTTATGTAAAATGTAAATTTTTTTCTCATATTTGTTTTAAAAACTAAACCATAGTCCTTCGTGTTTCATCACAGTCGAACGTATTGAGAATACACGAAACTCCTCACGTTGCTAATTTTACACGATAGCCTACTGTGCCATCCTCATCTTCTTCCATTTTAAATCCGCATGCATATTAATGAGAAAAAAAATGGCAAGCACATGGCAAACCTCTAAATAATCACATTCAGAACAGAATTAAAACGAGTTGTGCTTAAAATTATTTCATGTAGATATGGCACAACTGGATGTGCCATCAAGGACACACCTCGAAAAGCGTTTTAAAGCGCAGTCTCCCTCGTAAGTACCCTACGTGTGCATCACAGTAATTTACCCCAGCAGAAAATACTTCAAACAGGTTTCTCACGTCTGGCAGGTTGAAGAGCCGCTGTCCGAAATTCAGGTTACCCTCAGGTATTGGCTCGAGGAGGATATTTGTGATCTGAGTTAGTGTGGAATGAACAGAGAGGCAGTGTGCGCGCGACAGAGAGGAAGTTGCGCGCGCTGAGAATGCGTAAGGATGATTTTGGTTTGGAAAGTACTTGGCAACAGTCGGATTGTCTTTATTTTGACGTGCTTGGCTGGAGATTGCGCTTTATTCGTAAAATGGCAACAGATAGAAGTGTTCTGGACTGTTTTTAGAGAGAAATAGCGCGTGATGTTATGTTCATCAAAATGAATTGCGCGCAATGCGCAATATGGAGCTGCTCCGGTGGATCACAAGAAACATGCGCAGATATTTTCCATACTGGGATGGCAGGTATTTCACACACTACTGATGTATTTAAGTGCTTAACGAGTTTATATTGTATTATGTTATTTTATTTAAAAATAGCATATTATATAGGCTACCACCTTCATCCAGGGGGAAATCTTTTAGTAGCTATTCTGTAGCTAGTAGCCTATGTTCTCTGAGTGTGTGCTAATGAAGGAGGGTTTAAATGCAAATATTATGAAATCAAGCGCGGGTTAAAAGGAAAGAAAAACGAAGTCACATGGATTATTGTACGTATATGCAAATCAATTGTTGGATAAACATTGTTTTGCTAACAATCTACAAATAAGCGTGTGAAAATAAGTCAGGTGTGACCGTGTGTCTGAACGCGTCATAGACGGCTGACACTGCTGAACATGATGACTTATTCCCATGAGACCGACAGAGGAGGTGTCTGCACTGTAATGTTTTTCAGCCTTGTAGTCTACTGACTGGTATTAAATAAATTACTGCTTTAAATATTCAGTAGGCCCATTAGACTACGTCATATTCTGATTCTGATTATTTTATTGGGGATGCCATTTTCATATTTCAGTTACTATGTTTTCAGTTTAAAGTTTAAAATAAAACATTTTTTTTTCTTTTAATCACATAAACCCTCTAATATTAGACATTTTTGTATTTTCTGTCCACTGAACAAAAATTACACAATAATAGTTTAATCAACACAATAAAACCAAACTGGTATACATTCAGTTGAATTGAAAGCGTATTTTTTCACAAACTGCTATCTATCTATCTGTCAGTCAGTCAGTCTGTCTATCTATCTATTTATATTTTCCTAAATTCATTAATTAGGCCTGCACTTTCCTTTTCCTCAAGTAAAATGCTAAAACATTGCTGTTTTCTTTTTCATTTTGGCTGTTTCTTGAATTATTTTGTGGATCACAACTTCTCCAGAAAATCCTTAACATCTTCCTTTCAGAATCGTGTCCATATGATTGCCTCTCCGACTTGTCTTAAGTGTCTTTGCAAGTTTTTCTGGCTGATGGCGTGAAAAGACTCAAGACCTTTCTTCTGTGACGTCACAAGAGGTAAAGTAAAACTCATTAATGTTTATGTTCTCTTAAATGAAATCAGCCTAGTAATATCTCACAAACTACTTAGGATTAATCCTGAATATTTTGGGAGGAAAATGTATTATTTGTGTGAAAGATCATAGATTTGGACTATTCAAAGACAGTTTTGCACGTGGTCCAGAAAGCCCTAACTACACCATTGATTGTACTGTTATTTAAAAACATCTTTCTGGAAACGGCAGTAGACAACGAACTTAAAATAGTTATGAAAGTTGTGAAAATGACACAACTTCTTTTTTTAACAGTGTATGCCATTGTAAAGACTATCCCTCACAGTCTCATTTTTATTCACGTTAAAATTCGTTGTAGCCTCTAACCTGATTAAATTCTGTTGTGTAGGCAAAACTAATTCAGTTTTTATATAGAATAGTAGATGTTTAACCAGAGTCCATTTTGAAAGTTTCAAAAGTCTGAAATTACCTTGTATAACCTTTTGTGTCTGTGGCATTTGATGCATAGATAGCCTACTTTAAACTTAACATAGTCTGTATTCACTTTTTTGACACGTGCAATATAACTAGACATCATCATGCCATATCATATGGCAATTTAAACTTATTATAGCTGCATATTACATGCTGTTTTTACATATATTAATAATAGGTGCTATACACATAATATGCATTAAGCAGTAGCAGTATGCCTGTTTTCATATTTTTACGTCTAAACTCAGTTTATGATCTTTTCCTGCCATCTAGTGGCAGAAGAACATCTAACAAGAAAAAGCTCCTTCAAAGGTCCCTCCACCTACTGTTTACGTCAGAATGTAAGCCTTTAACATTCTATTCTATTTCTTAATATTATATATATATATATGTATGTATATATATATATAATTACATTTCTGATTAATATGATTAAATATACAGTATATAATGAATTTCAGTGCAAGTCAAAACAACTTGTAATAGTTTTGATTCCTTGTATCTTTATTGAAAAAATTAATGATATTGTACAGCATTATAATTGCAACAGCATTCCAAAGACTGAATAATAAATAAAAAAAGTTATTTTAACATTGATTTGGAAATTCAAGGGTTCCAATCCATTAGACATTCAAAAAGCACACAGAGAGATTATGGATGAACAAACACGATTATTTAGATGAACTTCAGACTAAATAACAGACTAGATTATTTAGACTAAACATGCAGCACTGTACATTGTGCCAAAAATAATAAATAAAACACAAGATACAATTAAATGCACACTAATGTGGCAAAAATATGAATAATAAACATTTCAGATCTAAATTTTGATCTTGGTTTGCACACACAGTAAATTTCATGCTCTTTATTTTGCAACATTTATGAATATATATATATAGAGATATTATATATGTATTTTATTGAATACATGTGTATATACTATGTATTTATTCAGGAAACAATTGTTCATCATGTAGTAAACTTTCAAGGTGAAACTGCTTATTAGCTTAAATTACGTTTATATAACCACAACCAGCATTCTTTAGATTAGTGTGACATATCTTGGTCATGTAGTTAAACTGAGGCAAGGCATATAGAAAAAACAAAACAGGATTACATAAAATAGATTACAGGAAATGATTGTGTACGCTTCAGCATGACCTGCGGTCATCAGGGAGATAACGCTGCAGGTCGATAAAATCTATTAGTGTAAGAGGAAAAGGTAAAGCACAAAGGCAATAAAGCTTTCACGATCACTTGCATCTCCTCAGCACCTCCTGCATTTTCTCCTGCACGTTCCTCATATTCTCTTCCCACTCTTTGTTTCGAGATTCCAGATCATCCCCCAGGATGCCGTAGTAGCCCATCAGAGCGATGAAACCGATGCAGAACAGGTACGCGAGTCGAGTGCAGAGGTTTTCCATGACATGCTGGTCACCCTGCGAATGCTTTATGTAGATGTCTAGGATGGGCTGGCTGAAGAGTTTGCGCTTCCCCATCACACCTTCGTAAAGCGTGTACATGTTCTGGTCATCTTTGTCATTGATGAAACTCTCTACAAAATCATCCTTCTTGCGTTGCACTTGCTCCGGTTTGGCCTCCACGATCTCCATGAATTTGCGGAACTGATTGCGAATGTTTTCTTCCACCTCGTGGTACTGTTTGTCCACTGTTTCCTTCCTGATTTGCAGCAGGGCTTGACTGTTCTGCTGTGAGATTTCATCCAGGGCTCGATTCACGCTGCCAAACTCATGTTTGAGTTTCTGGATGTCTTCATCGTCCACGTGGTGTAGCACCACCTGGATGAGAGAACCAGCCACGCCGAAGATGGGATTGACCACCGCTGCTGCAGATGAGATGGTGGCCACGCACTCCAGAACCTTCACTAGACCCCTCTTCAGCTTCTCTGGATCATCAAATATCTCATCGTCAGCCATTGTCTCCGGAGGAAGATTTTCTCAGTTAGATTCTTATCGGTTAGTTCACCTGAAAAAGGAAACATTAAATTTATTCAGAATTTAAATCCATAAAAAATATTTAACATGCATTCTTGCTGTTACAAGAACATTCTGGGGTCAGTCAGGGATCATAGAAACACGAATAACTATGAGTGAAACAACATCTAAAATCATTAAAAAAGAAATAAATTGTTTACTTTAAATGTAAACTGAAATAAATTATATATATATATATATATATATATATATATATATATATATATATATATATATATATATATATATATATAAAAGCTAGTTTATCATTTTAATTTAGTTTAACTTGGTGTATTAAAATAACCACACATATAGACAAAAAATGACAAAAACAAAATTATTTTTTAAAAATTTCAAATGAATTTGAGAACTGAAAATATACAAATAAAAATCCAAATATGAATAAAACTAATATTAATGAAACAATACTATTAATAAAGAAAACAGGTTAAGCTCAATCAGCATTTGTGGGATAATGTTGATTATCACAATCATTTTGCTTCTTAAAAACGCAAAAAATGAGATTTCAGTAAAGCACTTATGAGGTAAATTTTTGGAGTTTTAAAGCTTTTTTATTGAACGCTCACATTAATTCTGTTAAAATGTGCATATTATTTGTGTTGTAAATCTATATATTGATTTTTTTAGGCGTTATGTTGCAATGATGACGAAGTTGTGGAAAAAAAAAAAAAGAAAAAAAAAATAGTAAGGGATTTGTTTACACTAAAATCATGCTTACGTGCATGCTTGTGGCTATATTTGTAAAACTGAGTATTTACTGTCTAAACCGTGAGTATTAAATGTGTAAGGATTGGCCCTTATTCACTACCATTGTACAGCAAATGCCTCAATGTAACCCAGAAAGAAAGAAGTGGAAATTGTAATCAGCATTATGCCATAAATTATGTTAATTTAGTTTAACTTGTACTAAACCTGGAATTTTTCTTTCATTTTCTTTTTCAGATTAGACTGATCAAGCATTCTGCCTCTGAAACATTGACAGGTTTGCATTTAATGCAAATCAGTGCAATTTCCATATTCACCTGCAGTCTGCACTCAGTCTTTAGTGTGTTCACATCATGAAGTGACTTGGCAGAAATCACATTTGGTCATATAAAATGACAAATAAAGAGGCTTACTGCAATGACATGACAGAAAAAAAATAGATTTATTTATTGTGCAAAGAATGAGAGATGTTCCACAAAACATAAGCAAACAATTATATAATAATTCATACGAACTTGTGTAACTCGCATCAAAGGGTATTATGATTTTTTTTTTGCAATATATTCAGCAACAATAATGACCAAAACATGCTTAACATACTAAAAAAATTTTTTTTAACTGCGATATACAGTGTTAAGAACTTTGCACTACTTCAGTATTGCATTGAAAAGTCCATTGGCAAGCAGGAAAAGATTCACCCCTTTTACACCCCACACGATTTATTTAAACTTCCTAATTCAAGACTTTCAGCATATGAAATGAATAGTCTCAGCAATTGTTCAGTGCAATGTTCCCACTTCAGTTTTCCTCAGTGCACTGTTCCAGAACTTCTTGCATCTTGGCTTGAATTTCAATGACCCTCGGGCACCATTTGTCTCTCACTTCATCCTCGTCATCTTCAGTGACGGCGTAGTAGGCCATCAGTGCCATTAGACCGATGTAGAACAGGTGTGCGATGTGAGAGCAACGGGCCTCCATCACCTTTTTGTTTCTTTGGCAGTTCTCCAGGTAAACCTGCAGCATGGGCTTCCCAAACAGAACGGCACCCTTCACTCCACGGTAATACGTATCTAAGCTGAGATCCATCTTATCATTCTCGTAGATCTTCACAAAATCCTTCATGTGACGATCTGAGTGCTCGGGGTCCAGTTTTACATTTTCCAGCATGTTGTTGAAAGCCTTGTACTGATGCTTGATGATTTCCTCATGTTTACCATAAGTCTCATTGATTTCGTCGATGCGGATCTGCCGCAGGGTCTGCTTGTTCTTCTCTGAGATGGTTTCCAGCTTCTGATGGATCTGTTTGAAGTCCTTGTCCATCTCATTTTCCTCCTCATCCACGAGGCCTTTCCTAACCACCCCAACCACTGAAGTCACAATCCCAAAGAGAGGGTCTATGTTGGAGGCGAAGGAGGAGATCTTCTCCACATAGCACAGCACTTTGACCGCAGTCGCTTTGATCTGCTGTTTTTCTGCCATAGATGGGTCTGAATCTTTGGTTCTTCTAGGCTTTCAGTCTCGGCTGATTCTGAAATGAAAGGAAAACTTGTTTTTAATAAACCATATAAAAACAGCACAGACCATAATGATACTGCAAATAAAAGCAGGAACTAAAATAGTATTTTCATGTAAAATGTACTGAAATTACCTCATAATTACCTAATATCTTGACACTGAACTTGCATTGAGAAATGCATTGTGGAATCGCCTTTATTTGTTTATACTTTATTTAAATTTATACTTATATATTATTTTGAGTAAATTTTCCATTTCATTAAATTATAAAAAAGTCCAGTGCAATTCAAACTGACTATTTTACTTAGTATTTGTGCACATTTCGTATTGTAAATGAAAATTAGTGTATCATGCTGTTAGCTTAGAAATTAATGAATTCTCTAGAACTTTTATTTGAGAAGCCTATGAAGAGTTTCCTAAATTGGTTACTTGTGAGGTTTACTGATCATTAAATTCTACCTTAAAAAACAGTGGTAGGTTTTCTAATAGGATTATGTTTTCTCTTTCTTTGACCGTAAAAGGTTGCTGTCCAGTTCTGAATCTGCGGTGTCCTGGGTGGAAGTTTTCAACATTTCCAAAGTTCTACCTTAAACTATACAAAGTTATATACTATAAAAGATCTATACCTACGTATATAGCAACATTCAGTTTATTTATAAGCCTTTGTGCTTTAAGAATGGAAGTTCACAGCAAGAACTGACTCAAATCCACACATTATTTAATAGTAATCAAAAACCGGTTTGCACAGGAAAACAAACTAAACTTGTAATTCTACAACTAAAACAATGCAGTTGATAAGCATGTTGTGCTTGACATACCCATTCAACCATGTGGCATAATGAATGATGTCATACTTGTGGGTTCACTCAAGTTTTCATTTTCTATAAATGAAAAGATTTTCCAAAAGCAAGAGTTTTTTCTATAACATTCAGTTCATCTTTGTCGGGTTGGTAAAATAGGTTTCTAGGCTGAATGAATGGCAGGATGGCTTGTAAACAGGCTAACACAATTAGCTCAAGAGCGAGGTTAGACAAACAGCATCGTTCAGATACATGAATCAGCAATAGAATTTCATTTTCATGTCTCAGGATGCATGTTTAGTAAAACCTAGAAGCAGGACAATGTTCTAAGCTACGGATCTTACCTGTAAATGTGTCTGTAGCTGCTCAGTTCCTAGTGGTGCTGCTGCTGTTTGTACAAGCAGCCACCATTTCACTGTCCGGTCTGAGAAACAGCCCCTCCCCTCTTTGTCATAAAAGGAAAGGGTGTGGGAGTGACTCATACCACAGCAATGCTGATTGGTTTAGAAGGGGGAAAAAAAAGTATGCAGCTTTTCCGCAATCCTCTTTCTGAAGAACACGCACACACCCTGCATGGAAAATGGCTGCAATGCGTTCTGCCAAGTTCAGTTATGGATCTTGTCACTTGTAGACAAGAATGAATAACTAGGGGAGCAGATGAGTAAATTAGAGATCATTTGGTTTGTCTGTGTAAAAAAGAGGAATAAGAGGAAATTCTGACTTTGACTAATCTAATATTAATGCATGAGTCAAAAAAATATAATACACGTGAAAAAAAAATAGTTTATAGACATCAAACACACTGTATAGATAGTAAAACTATTCTTACAGTCAATCACATAAAAATGTTCTATTCATTCCACTCGTGGTTCATGAATGAGGTGGTGAGTGTGTAAAAATTTAGGAAGCAGGTATATCTTGTTGTGGATTTTCTAGTTAAGTGAGAAAAACCCACTGAAGAATGAGCAAAGGATGAATATACTGTACGGTGAAAGGAGAGGCTGTCGGGCAACTGTGCGTGTCAGCTGCCATTTGAACAGCTGTGAGAGAGTCAAGTTCATGACAGATGCATGCTGTGAGCTGGGCTTTGTGTGGGTTTGTTTTTTTAATAGAATGCCAGCAGATTTAATTCAGTAGGTAACAAAGTAATGTGCATTGTGCTTGGAGGAAAAGGTAACATTTTCACTTTGTTTAACAATGAATGACAATGAGTGTCACCTTTAACCAGTAAAGACAGGAAAATTAATTCTTACGTTGCAGTGAGAAAAACTGGATGTCCCAAATGGAGATCTTGTTTTCTTGTTCCAAGGACCTGGAAAAAAGGAAAGAAATTTTAGTAAATTCAGTGACTTCTAGCAAAGCATATTCGGAAAGATTCAGATCAGTTGTCCGTTTAAATTGTAAGAATGACTACTGATAATCTTGGTATTATCAGATGTTTTACACAGCATTCTATTGTTTTCCAGAAAAAGTATATATAAATATTATTATTAGTATTTTTTTTTTTTACTTTTCTTTTTTGTAGAGCGTGGTGAGAAAAAAAACAAAAAACATTTCTAAACCCTGTTAGGTTAAAGGTTTTTTGATGTCAAAGTACATTCTGGCTTGTTAAATTATATGACTTTTCATCTGAATATTATTGCATAATCAGAAGCTAAACAGTATGGTCATAAAAATATATTAGTTATAGTTAAAATTTTTTTAAAAACTCAAAAATAACTTTTAGAGAAGCAACAGGCTATAACGGAAACCGGAAGCCCCATTTCCACCTCACAGCAACTTCAGCTTCATACCTTAGTTTTGACTATTAACCCAATATTTTTAACCTCGATTCATCCAGAGGGGGCAGTAATTTTCATTTTTAGATTTAAAAAAAATTAAAATAAAATTACAACAATCAAGACATGACAAAAGTTTTCCACTGACACTGATTACTACTTAAAATGTGAACAAAACTCACATTTAATGTTAAAATATCTGTTAAAATTCTTTTTTTATCTTGTAAAAACATTTTATACATATAGTACAGACCAAAAGTTTGGACACACCATCTCATTCAAAGAGTTTTCTTTATTTTCATGACTATGAAAATTGTAGAGTCACACTGAAGGCATCAAGGGCTATTTGACCAAGAAGGAGAGTGATGGGGTGCTGCGCCAGATGACCTGGCCTCCACAGTCACCGGACCTGAACCCAATCGAGATGGTTTAGGGGTGAGCTGGACCGCAGACAGAAGGCAAAAGGGCCAACAAGTGCTAAGCATCTCTCGGGAACTCCTTCAAGACTGTTGGAAGACCATTTCAGGTGACTACCTCTTGAAGCTCATCAAGAGAATGCCAAGAGTGTGCAAAGCAGTAATCAAAGCAAAAGATGGCTACTTTGAAGAACCTAGAAAATGACATATTTTCAGTTGTTTCACACTTTTTTGTTATGTATATAATTACATATATAATTCCACGTGTTAATTCATAGTTTTGATGCCTTCAGTGTGAATCTACAATTTTCATAGTCATGAAAATAAAGAAAACTCTTTGAATGAGAAGGTGTGTCCAAATGTTTGGTCTGTACTGTATATATTTATGAGCAAGATATAGTATCAATTTATCGGTTATTAAAGTTTTTTATATCACTTCATGGCTCAAAGAATATGACTTCTTATGAAAGCCAATACTATGGAATTATAACTCTGAAGAAGCATAAACGGTTATATATTTTTTATTTTTTTTTTGGCATGGCAAATAAATATCTGATTTACAAGTTAAAGCAATTAAACAGTGAAATCCACGTTATCAATGTTTTTTGATGTCAAAGTACATAATGGCTCAATAAATAATACAACTTCACAGAAATATTACAGCATAATTCTTCAGAAGAATGGCTATAGTACGGTAGACAGGCCCGGACACACACATGTGCACAATCAAGGTTTTAAATGATAGGGTACTATTTGTTGGAAACACCTCTATCTTATCCAGGATTTACACTAACAGGTTACAGTGTAAATCACAAAAATTCATTGCCAATAAGATGGCTGTTCACAGAATGCTGTATCCAAGCATATTAACAGAAAGCTGAGTGGAACTAAAAAGTGTGGAAGAAAAACATGCACAACCAACCGAGAGAACCGCAGCCTTATGAGAATTGTCAACTGGATTCAAGAATTTTAGAGAACATCACAAGGAATGGACTGAGGCTGAGGTCAAGGCATCAAGAGCCACCACACACAGAAGTGTCAAGGAATTTGGCTACAGTTGTCGTATTTCTCTTGTTAAAACACTCCTGTACCTCAGACAACGTCAGAGGCATCTTAAGGAGAAGAAGAAATGGACTGTTGCCATTGGTCCAAAGTCCTTTTTTCAGATGAGAGGAAGTTTTGTATTTCATTTGGAAACCAAGGTCCTAGAGTCTGGAGCAGGGGTAGGCAAGTTCGGTCCTAGAGAGCGGCAGACCTGCAGAGTTCAGCTTCAACCCTAATCAAACACAGCTGAACCAGCTCATCAATCCATTCAGGATTACTAAGGTACAGGCAGGTGAGGGTTTTTTTTTTCAGGGTTGGAGCTGGACTGTGCAGGACTGCGGCTCTCTAGGACCGAACTTGCCTATCCCTGGTCTGAAGGAAGGGTGGAGCTTCTCCAATATCCCAAGTTGCTTGAAGTCCAGTGTTAAGTTTCCACAGTCTGTGATGATTTGGGGTGCAATGTCATCTGCTTGTGTTGGTTCATTGTGTTTTTTGAAAACCAAAGTCACTGCACCCATTTACCAAGAAATCTTGGAGCACTTCATGCTTCCTACTGCTGACCAGCTTTTTGAATATACAGATTTTATTTTCCAGCAGGATTTGGCACCTGCCCACACAGCCAAAAGCACCAAAAGTTGGTTAAATGACCATGGTGTTGGTGTGCTTGACTGGCCAACAAACTCACCAGACCTGAACCCCAGAGAGAATCTAGGAGAAACAAGAGACCAAACAATGCAGATGAGCTGAAGGCCACTGTCAAAGAAACCTGGGCTTCTATACCACCTCAGAAGTGCCACAAACTGATCACCTCCATGCCATGCTGAACTGAGGCAGTAATTAAAGCAAAAGGAGTCTCTACCAAGTATTGAGTACATGTACAGTAAATCAACAATTCACTGAATGTTTTTTTTAAATTGGTTTTATGAAGTATTCTAATTTGTTGAGATAGTGAATTGGTGGGTTTTTGTTAAATGAGCCAAAATCATCACAATTAAAAGAACCAAAGACTTAAACTACTTCAGTCTGTGTGCACTGAATTTATTTAATACATGAGTTTCACAGTTTTTAGTTGAATTACTGAAATAAATGAACTTTTCCTCAACACATTTATTGAGACGCACCTGTATTATATTTAATTTGTGTTAAAACTCGAAAAGAACTTTCAGAGAAGCAACAGGCTATAACCCTCAATTTCCACCAGATGCGTTACGGCTCCGCTGCGTGACAGCTCCGTGTTCCGTCGTCCGTCAATACCCACCAGGTCCGTATTTGTTGCGTAACGGCTGCGGTCATGACTGACAGCTGACGTCACGATGCCCCATGTAATCTCGCGAATTCTGGTGTGATCGCGCGATATGTAGTTTCTATAAACAGAACTACCAAACCAGGAACAGTTTTCCATCCGAAGGAGTATAGGATAGAACTCTTTTCTTTTCTCTTTTCATTTCTTCATCCATCGTGTCAACGGGGTTAAAACTTCAACAAGCCTGTCTCCGCCCATTATGACGTTTTCAAGGTGTAGTGTAGGGAAATATGAGCGCGGTGTATTTTATTTTGAAAATTAAACGGATCTTTTATTTTGTTTCTGGCTGTTCTGTTTTGTCCCTCGACTTCCTGTCCTGCGTACTCTGCCCTGTAGTGCTGCGGAGCGCTCCGGCATCCGGCAAAAATAGAAGCTCTGCGTATCTGGTCCCGAGGGCTGCGGATCGCCGGAGTCGGAACACAGCTGTAACGCATTCAGTGGAAATACACTCATTGACTTTAGATTGACTCCGCCGCCGTGACGGAGCCGTAACGCAGCCGTTACGCATCTGGTGGAACGAAAAACAGGAAGCCCCATTTCCACCTCTCAGCAACTTCAGCTTCATACCTGACAGTTTTGGCTGTCTATAGACATCTACCCAATATGTTTAACCTCGATTCATCCAGAGGGGGCAGTAATTTTCATTTTTAGATTAAAAAAAAGTGTGACACGGATTACTACTTAAAATGCGAACAAAATGAACATTTAATGTTAAAATATCTGTAAAAAAAAAATTCTTGTAAAAACATATGAGCAAGATCTAGTATCAATTTACCAGGTTATCAAAGTTTTTTTTATATCACTTCATGGCTCAAAGAATATGACTTCTTATGAAAGCCAATACTATGGAATTATAACTCTGAAGCATAAACAGTTATGAAATTTATGTTTTATTTTTATGTTTTTGTTGGAATTTCAAAAATAAGATGATAAGATAAGATCTGAAATACAAGTTAAAGCAATTAAACGTTATAAATTTTTTTTTATGTCAAAGTACATTATGGCTCAATAAATAATACGACTTCACAGGAATATTACAGCATAATTCTTCAGAAGAATGGCTATAGTACGGTAGACAGGCCCGGACTAGGAATCCTTGGGAGCTCTAAATAATGTTTTCCCACATCCACACACATGTGCACAGTCAAGGTTTTAAATGATAGGGCACTATTTGTTGGAAACACCTCTAGCTTATCCAGGATTTACACTAACAGGTTACAGCCTGTGATCACATCCTCTATCATACAGGATTTACATCAAATGATTGAAACAATGCTTTCCTGGACCAGCAGCAATCTTTGTAATAAGTGTAAATAGTAATTACACTATCTGTACTTTATATTGGCAGATACTATTTGCATCAGTATTTTTGTATATTAACAGAATAATAACATAGGGACTTATTCATGAAACTTGTGTGAATATGTGAGTAAATTCAAAGTAATCTGCCCATAAATCAGACCTTCCCGAAAACTCTCCTCCAGATTCACAAATGCTTCATAAACATCAGATTCGATAGTTGAACATGTGTATGTGTTACGCATCCAGGAACATTCTGGACTCCCTTCTCAGGTTTGGCTCCAGTATATTTGTAAGTATATAAGTCGCTGGGGTATATTTGTAGCAATAGCCAAAAATACATTGTATGGGTCAAAATTATTGACTTTTCTTTTATGCCAAAAATCATTAGCATATTAAGTCAAGATTATGTTCTATAATGTTATTTTGTAAATTTCCTAATGTAAATATATCAAAACTTCGTGGCCTAATGGTTAGAGAGTCGGACTCCCAATCGAAAGGTTGTGAGTTCGAGTCCCGGGCCGGCAGGAATTGTGGGTGGGGGGAGTGCATGTACAGTTCTCTCTCCACCTTCAAAACCATGACTTAGGTGCCCTTGAGCAAGGCATTGAACCCCCAACTGCTCCCCGGGCGCCGCAGCATAAATGGCTGCCCACTGCTCCGGGTGTGTGCTCACAGTGTGTGTGTGTGTGTGTTCACTGCTCTGTGTGTGTGCATTTCGGATGGGTTAAATGCAGAGCACAAATTCTGAGTATGGGTCACCATACTTGGCTGAATGTCACGTCACTTTCACTTTCATTTGGACAACTTTAAAGGCAATTTTCTTAATATTTGTAAATTTTTTGCACCCTCAGATTGCAGATTTTCAAATAGTTGTATCTCTGCCAAATTTTGTCCCATCTTAACAAACCATACATCAATGGTAAGCGTAATATTAATTTCTCGATTGATGCTCAGTCATTGCACAAGTAGGATGGTTGGTCAGTGTAGCATTCGTCCCAATGATTGGATGGCTGGTGACAGTGACAAGCTGTATTTTTTACCCAAAGTTGAACAGTAATCAACCATAGTCTCAGCTCCAAAAGAAAAAAATAAATAAAAACTGAACAAATAAAAATGTTATGATGGCAGTGCATCAAAACACAGTGTCATCAGTTTGCCAAAAAGAACATTGTTTTACGCACCATTAACACATGAGCAGTTGTACATCTCTTTCGTACCAACTAACATTTTGAAAATATGAATATTTTCATGAGTTTGAAAGTCTATGTCAGAACGGCTTTATGAACAATTTACACACAAATTTGTTCTGCTCGTTTCATGAATGAGGCCCATAGAGTGGTGCACTTGAACCCGGGACTATCACATCAAAAGGTTAGCTGAGACTGACTCTCTACAGTCTACACCACTGTAGCCATTGAATTTAATGCGTCTTTTTTAAATGTCATCCAGACATTGGTGGTCGGAGGTACTGTAAAAAGTGTTTGCCAACAAGTGCACTATTTGCACTTAATGTAAAGACACTACAATTTTTTTTTTCCCCTTGCTTGGGCCCCTGGGCCTGTGCCCATAATGACCATTGAATAATCTGGCTCTGACAATAACTATAAACATATAAAACTTAAAAAGCACTTTTTTTTAACAGGACAGCAGACTGCTGTAGGGCTGTCTCTTTTAGTGCGAAAATCGATTGCACAGTCGATGGGACCAACCAAAAAAAGTTTCAAAAATGAAAATAGGGAATCGATTTTAACCAAATATGTACCCTATTAATTTTAAAGGATTTAACAATTAAAAAATATAGATGTAACAAAACTCACAAACAAGCAGAAAAAAGAAAATAAAGAATTCCAAAAGTGCAGTAGGCGTTGCGAAAGCTAGACAGAAAATACCAGCAATTTTACGCGCCTATAAGACCCAGTGACGTCGAAAGCGACCTCTTACAGGAGATGCTGAGTTATGAAAAGGAGCCACCATTGCCTGCTGAAAGCGACCGGCTTGTGTGGTGGAAAATTGGCAGTAATACCCCCACCTTGCGCAGCTGGCAATGAAGTACCCGGGTGTCCCTGGGACATCAGTGTGGTCAGAGCGCATCTTTTCAACAGCTGGACATATAGTGACAGCCCTAGACTGCTGTAAGAAGCTCAGGCAAATTCATAATCACCTGAACAATTATCTTCAACAAGGGGCCTTTAACATTTACACGTGTGCATGGGAGAAATTTTAGTAGTAGTTCTGTTCTAGTAATGCTAGTTTATGAGAGAAGAGGGTGTGAATTAAAGTTCACAGAACAATTATGTCTTGTGATGTAGCTACAATGCAGCTGCCTTTAGGGGTTAAAACTGTCCAACTTTTGGCTATGATAGGACTGTACTGAGGGCTTAGAGGAACAATTTATTAAGCAAAAAGGAAAAAAAGGGGGGCTGCAACTCTAAATAAGAGGAGGAGCACATGTTTACTGCTCTCATTTTCCCATTAGAGACACAGACCCTTGTTCCTGATCCATCCAGAGGGGGCAGTAATTTACATTTTAAGATTTCTGATAAAAACGGCAGACAGTAACAATTAAAGCGTGTGGTAATTTCCTCTGATGCCCCCAGGAGGACTAAAATGTAACCCTTTAAATGCTGGATGGTTTTAGGATATGAATATCAAAGTTACACCTACATCCTCAATTCTTACGTTCTTTCAGTATTTAACCCTTAGTTTATCGGTATGCCTTATCTTATGTTAAAATCATAAATAATAATTATGTAATCATTTATATTAACTAAATTACTCATTTAAATATAATTCAACTTTCCTCCATTTTCATGGACATATGAGACATAAAATCAAAAGATGAATCATTTTTTATTAATAACTAACTATATAGTTTTATAGGCTATATCGTCCATGTCAAAAACTGAACAAAGGCCCTCTAAAGTGACTAATCGGAGACTAGTCCATACTATGCACTTAACTAATCCCATTCTCTAGGCTTATAAATAATAAATAAATAAAAATTGGTTCAAGGTTCCTTTCAGTTAACAAAACCATAACTTTGATTATTAATTACTTAACTGTAAATATTATTTTTCCCCCTGAAGTTTTATTTGAAAACTAAATATGCATGAACACAGTGATAACCAACACAGAGTGTCTAATAATTCATGAAGAAACCAGTCCCAACAGCATTCTCTACTCTGAGGAGCGGCCATCTTGAAAGCTCTTTAACAGTTCACTCAGAGAAGCTAATTTGTCAAAATTGTCTTCCAAATTCACACAAATACATAATAGTATCTATGATTTACATGCTTTTATTTATCAAGCACCATCATTAACATGCTTCCTCTCTTCTTTTCTACAGCATTGCCTGCATGTCAAATTGGCCAAGGGATAAAGACACAACAATTGCAGACCATCTTTATCAAGCTAAAGCACAAAATAGAACATCTTCCTTTGTTTTCTCAACCAATGTGAGTATTTTAAAGAGTCTGAAGCCCATTTGGAGCAGCTGACTTCAGCCAGCTGCTGTCCACCCTGTTATAGCTCCCCCTAGCAGCTCCCTCCATATTTCCGTGTTTATGCTAACCATGATATCTATTTTCACCCTATACAGACACCATCCCATGATCTGTAAAAATCCATATACTGGCATGCATCAGGGCTAGTGTACATACAACCCAAATGAACCCATGCATCCATTAGTGACCTGGGCATTGGAGAACACAGCTCGTCTTACCTCTTCAGATTGCCCCCTTCGTCTTCAAAGCCCCAATCCTGACTGTACTTCTTCTTCCCAGCAAACACTGCAAAAGAGGCACTTCCATTTTAAACTTGATATGGAGGGGTGTTCAAATTGGACTATACCGTTTAAATTGGTGTACAGATGGCTCTAGAACTTCAAAAAGGGCCCTTTGTCCACCATATAATGCAAGTCTCCACTTGCTACATTACAGAGGCATATATGAACCCCTGTTGACCAGCCCCCTCATCAAGCTAAAGATGACCTCCCCCAATGACATTAAAATATTTTAGGCTTGCAACAGTTAGATAGTCTATACAGAGAGTCGACTGTCACTTCTGGGGGCAGCTGAGGGCGCAGACAGGCTCTAAACAGGCCAGCTGCCAAGCTCTGCCATTGGTTACAGCTGGTGCAAAGCTATTCATGGGGGACTTTTTATTCAAATAAAGCTTTATATAATGAATTAAAGGTTAGAATGAACCAAATGTATTAAAATAAGGCACAGAGTTAAAAAGGACACCCTTTCAATGGTGTCAATGCGTTTCCAAATACTGTAGGACACTTGTTTCTAGTGATAATAATAAAAAGTGATAAATGAAGTGCCTAGACATGCAGAGACACAAAAGCTGGCCATTTTGTCTGTAAAATGGTGCAAAAACAGGATATGTGTTTTAATTGTCATGGCTAGAATATTCTGACGTCTCAAAATATAATGTCTGCTGAAACTGAAAATAACCCCTGCAGGAACATAGATGAGTGCACAAAGGTGTGAAGTCGCAGGATGAGTATATAAGGTAGAGTTGTTGAAAAAAAGAGGACATCTGGGTATTGAAAGGTATATGTAGGCCTACATAAGGTTGTTGTTGTTGTTTTTAATCTGTAATTGTATTTTTGCCATGAATGTCTCACATATAACATTTTTCTATTTTTCTGCTGTAAATAAATGTACTTTAATTTCTAATGCCAAATAACTATGTACTAGTTTTAATCCAGCACTAGGGTGGTGTGTATTTGAAATAAATTGTGTGCCTTTTATACACACATACACATTAAAATCATTCCATCACCACTTTAATTCAATGTTAAACATTTAGAATACAATGCAATTTAAAAGAGCTAATTAAAAGCCCCTGACTAGTGTCAGAGTTTTTTTTTTCAGTTTATTCCAATTATGTGCATTTTTTTTCTCATGCTGTGCATAGTACAAAAGAGTCCAGAAGTACATTTGTAAATCTTAAAACCCTCCCCATCTGCTCAGCCATCACATTCCTTATTATGTAGCATGTAAATGAAAACCTTGTGTGAGTTTTATATATAAACTAAAACAAAAGAGCCTGTAAATTAAGATGACAAGGAAGAGAAGGTGGTGGTCCTATGATTTTACCCTATTCCTTGTTTTTAACTGGGTAAACAGGTCTCCTGCAACAGTCATTGGTGCAGTAGCAGTGTGTGATTTAGCTTTAAACATGCTTAGAAACAAAACTGAATGAAATGAAATAATAAAAACGCTTACCGGCTTTGTGCAAAAACTGAAGCAAAAATATGAAGCGCCAAAAAAAAGAAGAAAAACTATAGACAAGGGAGGGATTTTTTGTTAAGTCAGCAATAGGCCTAGTTTAGAACAAAGCATTAAGTCATTTAAACATTTAAAATGCGCAAGTAGCCTATCAGTGCAAATACTATGCAACATCCAAGTGAAGGATTATTTTCAGACAGGCATCCGTTGACTGCCTGAGCCACGTGTGTTCTTATCCCAAACAAACAATACACGAGGCCTGTGAAATCTGATCTAATGCGAAACATCGCGAAATCGTTTGCAAATTATACTGGTTCTGGTATGACCTCAGGAATTAAGACAATATATAAAGGTAGGATAAAAACATAAATGTCAAACCGAGACTCACAGACACGCTTAATGTCGTGGATTGCTTTCAGAGATATCGTTGATTCGTCGCGTCCATCAGTTCTTGTGATGGACGACGTCAGCACAGCGTTACTAATTTGTACTCAGAAGTGAGTTAAATCTCACTTTGATGAGGTTTTCGTTGTGTCTGAGGTCAGGCATTAATTAAATCTTAAAAGAGTCTTGCATTAAAGATTATTTGACTATTTTTTTTTTTGTTGGTTTTGCGTTTTTTGTTTAAAGGATTTTTATTAATTTATTTTAAATCAGCTCGTTAATTAAAAAACGTTATACTGGGCAGACTAATGTGCAATTTGTATTTGTTCTGCCGTAAATACAGTTATGATTGGCATAAATCATAAATCTGGCAGATTACAAAATAAACGAGGTGTAAGGATGCATTAACAGTCCCAGTGATACTTAGTGTCTTAATATGTTTTTCTGTGAAGTATCAAGTCTTACAATTTATTAATGCTTTATATTGTTTTTTAAACATTTCGAATTCAAGCTCCTGAAAGAAATTGACACATTTCCCCCCACATTATTTTTTATCAATAACGCCAAACCACTGGATAAACTTATATTCAACACCAGATTACAATAATAATCACAGAGTTGTGTAGTATGTATCACTGTGTATAATGTTGTCTTAAAATATATTTTAATACTATTCTATTGACACACAACATACTCTACTATGAAATGCCAAATAAAAGCCTGTTCCACCTTATGTGCAGTTGTCTTCACCTATATTGCATTTCTCCATATATTCTCCATATGTTACAAGTTGTAATTGCACAATATAAGCACATTGATGTGAAAATTAAGTATGAAAAAAGCCATATTGTTGGTTGTGTATGTAACAGGATTAATTATTTCATATGTTGTGTGTTAGGGTTAATGTCTGATGACCAAATCCTTTGGTGTACTATACCCATATCTTTCTTTTGTCATTAAGCACATAGAAACTGGAGTAATGATATGTTTTTCTGGTGTTTTAGGAAAAAATGTGTATATCCTGCTTTTCATGACTGCACCACAACTGCAAGGAAAAAGATCAGGGAACATTTGACTTCTCATGATATGACTCATTCAGTGCTGTAAGTCTCTAAAGACGTCTTCAGTACTCACTCATACAATATATGCTGCATTTAAGGCATGTGACATAAATGGACAATTCTTGACAGATCACATAAATATTAGTTGTCAAAATGTTTGCTGCTAAACTGCTTTTAGATCTTTGTTTCAGTTGTTTCTGTGATGTACTGAAATATAATTACAAGCACTTCATATGTTTCAAAGGCTTTTATCGACAATTACATGACATTTATGCAAAGAGTCAGTATTTGCAGTGTTGGCCCTTCTTTTTCAGGACCTCTGCAATTCGACTGGGCATGCTCTCAATCAACTTCTGGGCCAAATCCTGACTGATAGCAACCCATTCTTTCATAATCACTTCTTGGAGTTTGTCAGAATTAGTGGGTTTTTGTTTGTCCACCCGCCTCTTGAGGATTGACAACAAGTTCTCAATCGGATTAAGATCTGGGGAGTTTCCAGGCCATGGACCCAATATTTCAACATTCTGGTCCCCGAGCCACTTAGTTATCACTTTTGCCTTATGGCACGGTGCTCCATTGTGCTGAAAAATGCATTGTTCTTCACCAAACTGCTGTTGGATTGTTGGAAGAAGTTGCTGTTGGAGGGTGTTTTGGTACCATTCTTTATTCATGGCTGTGTTTTTGGGCAGAATTGTGAGTGAGCCCACTCCCTTGGATGAGAAGCAACCCCACACATGAATGGTGTCAGGATGCTTTACTGTTGGCATGACACAGGACTGATGGTAGCGCTCACCTTTTCTTCTCCGGACAAGCCTTTTTCCAGATGCCCCAAACAATCGGAAAGGGGCTTCATCGGAGAATATGACTTTGCCCCAGTCCTCAGCAGTCCATTCACTATGCTTTCTGCAGAAGATCAATCTGTCCCTGATGTTTTTTTTGGAGAGAAGTGGCTTCTTTGCTGCCCTTCTTGACACCAGGCCATCTTCCAAAAGTCTTGGCCTCACTGTGCGTGCAGATGCGCTCACACCTGCCTGCTGCCATTCCTGAGCAAGCTCTGCACTGGTGGCACTCCGATCCTGCAGCTGAATCCTCTTTAGGAGACGATCCTGGCGCTTGCTGGACTTTCTTGGACGCCCTGAAGCCTTCTTTACAAGAATTGAACCTCTTTCCTTGAAGTTCTTGATGATCCTATAAATTTAGGTGCAATCTTAGTAGCCACAATATCCTTGCCTGTGAAGCCATTTTTATGCAACGTAAAAAATGTTGGGTTATTTAATCTACCCAACCGCTGGGTTATGAAATGCTTTACCCATTATGGGTTATTTATATGGAATTTGGGTTATTTTGTGCAACTCATGCGTTGGGTCAAAATCCATCAACCCAACTTATTTCAGTTGACCCAGTACATGGGTTGTTTGTGCTTCGAACCTCATCACATCATCACCAGAGTCCACACACCGAGAGCTCAACACAGCAGAGAACCTGAATGCTCATCCAGCGAGAAGAAGAAGTAATAAAAGGTATGTGTACACTACATGTCTAATTCACTTTGTCTGTGTTAAGTTACCTATTAAAGTAGTATATTGTCGAAGCAAGTTGGTTGGTTTGACAAACATTGTAGCTAACGTTAGCCATTATCATGGAAGCACTGGTAGCCTACAGCTTATCCGTTTGGTCTGAATTATATTAATTAATTAACTTTAATTAAACAAGTTCATAATGCCCATGAGCATATAGTCATGTTTATTGAATTCGCCAGGCTAATTTGAAAGGTAGTTTAAAGCTAACCAGGTGATTCGCCAGTTAACTAGTTTACTAGCTAACAGGCTGTCAGTTGCTTTGCCTTATTTTCTGGCTATAATGAGCGCTTGTTTTTCCTGAAGCTTTTAATGTGACGTGAAGGAATAACACCGTGTTTGACTGATTAAAATAGGTAAAAACAGTGAGATAATCTGATTTTGTGAAAGAGAGAATTTTATTTTTATTCATGTGAATTGTAGATATGCGGGGCTTGAAAGTAAATCAGCACAGGGTTAATATAGTCTGCAGTGGTGAGAAACCAGGACTCTTATTTTGAAAACAGAAAGGAGGAGCTGTGTGCGCGCCTGCGCCCTTACATCTGCAGAGCATTTGGTGAGACGTTACACGGATGTTTCCTCATCAAATTTTCCTTTTATTTTGCAGGTATTATTGTTACAAAAAATTGATAATATGCACACGAGATCTGTAATGTAAATGTATATGTTCATACCGCTGATATTTCACTGCGGTCAACCCAGCCGCCAAGTAGAAAAGCACGGTCAATCTAGCTGCCACGTTATCGGGATTGTGAATATGTTGATATGCAGACTGTCCGCCATTTTTTGAACGCTGTAAGACGAGGTGATTGTGAAACGCGTTTAATTCTATTCAAATTGACTCCAGTTACAAAGTTATAGTGTTCATTATGAGTTTACTTCAAATTTGTGTTTGGTTTATTTCGTTATATATACGTATAAAGATCGGATGTACTTATTTTGCAGAACTGTCTTATCTGTCTAACGTTACTTGGCCTTCTGCGCGGGGTCTGTAACATCAAGAAATATATAATATATCTATGTGCACTGAAGGCTATGCTGTGAGCAGCCACAAATATTCTTGTGCTGTAAGAACATAGACAATTTACATGTATGCAATTTGTAATGAATTATATAGAGAGAGGGAGGATTGTTTTCTCTATATTTTGTGATGCTAAATAAAATTGCTGGTATCTTCACATCGTTTTACATTCCTGCTGCTGTAGTCTGCATTGCTTTTGCATGGTGACGTATGAATAGTTAATACAATAGCAATTGTATTTTTGCTTAAGCTCTTTTTGTGTTTGTTTCAGATCAATGGACAACTTTGTCATTAACCCTTTTACAGACTGGCAGCTGACAGACCTTGTGACTTGTCTAAAGATTTAACATTAGAGGTAAGAAATTAGTTTTCCCATCTACCGCATATCAAGTCTGCATTGCTACTCAAGCCCTTTTCAGACATGAATTCTTATGAAATATAATTTTTCAGCAGTACTTTAAAGTGGTAGTTTGAATTATAGGACATAAAGATGTATGAAATGCTTACCGTCAATATGCCCTACAATCCATTTAAATCTAGTTTTCTAATCTAGATTTTACCTGTGTGTGTTTCTGATTAACAGTCCTACATAAGATATCAAAAAGGCACTGGCTGGAGACTTCCGGTGATGCGGACCGAGTAGCAGCGTTCGGTGTGAGCTCCCGCTTTGTCGATGCGAAATATCCTGATACTAATGCTTAACTCAGCCCAAGTCGATAAAAAAACACGTGTAGAATTTAGCTGATGTCATTGGACCACTTCTGGGGTAAAGCTTTTGTTAAAATGGCTTCAAAATCCGCGAAAAAGACACAGGAGAAGAAGAACGTCACGGCTAGCAACATGGATAAGACACAAGATGGCAACACAGAGACTGCTGAGACGGATGTGTTGAGTCCCGCAATGACCAAGGCCATGGCCACACTTACAGCAAATATATCCGGGGTGATAGAGGCTAAGTTTGACTCTTTCCTGCAAAAGATTGGAGATATATCGAAAGAGTTGCAAGACACAACTAAGCGTGTTGGGGAAGCTGAACATCGCATCTCCGCGGTGGAGGACGTAAATGTCGAGACGGAGAAACGTCTCTCATACCTGGAAAAAGTTGTGGCCTCTCTACAGGAACGGCTGGATGACCAGGAGGATCGAGGCAGACGTAAAAACCTCAGAATAATCGGTCTGCCAGAATCCTCAGAGGGCTCATCTGTTGTAAGTTTCATGGAGATGTGGCTCCCCAAAGTTTTGACACTGACCACCAAGGACGGGAAAATAAAGTTGGAAAGGGCGCATCGGGTGTCGGGCCCGGCGAGGAGGGGAGCCGACTCACGCAAACCTTACCCCCGCGCTATGATTGTAAGGTTTCACTACTACAGCGATCTGGTTCGGGTGCTAGAGGCAGCCAGGCGGGCGAAGGAGCTTCGTTTTGAGGACAGCAGAATTTTCTTTTTCCAGGACTTCTCCAGCGGAACTCAGAGGAAACGTCGGGCTTTTGACGAGGCCAGAAGGAGGCTCCAGTCGCTCGGACTACACACCTATGGCCTAAATTATCCTGCAACTCTGAGGATCACCGTGAATAACACTACCAAGTCCTTTATCAAGCCCGAAGAAGCTATGGCATATATAAACACGCTTGGTGGTGAAAGCACTGCACCGGACGAACGAGCGTGAGTAAGTAAGATCTTACAATTTAGTCATGGTCTGTGACGAACAAACTGAAATATAACGTTACAGTTCATGCTGCTGTAGTTTGTTTCCAATCTCAATGTTTTGGAGAACGAGTGTAAAAGACTGGCGTTAAGACTATCATGTTAAAGGCATTTGGACTGTCTCGTGTCTAATGTTTTTTTTTTTTTTTTTTTCTCTCTCTCTCTCTCTCTCTCTCTCTCACCCTTCTGTTTCTTAACAGAAGTTTATCTTGGAAACGAGACCTGCACGGCTCGCAGCCATAAATAATATCACTTTGTCGGTCATAAGTGGAATTTTTTTTTTAAATTTATTTTTATTAATTTATTTTTTATTTTTATTTTATTTTTTATTTTTTTTTTGTCTGTCATAAGTGAAAGTGCCCAAAGGAGCGGGGTATGTCGGACGTGGCCAGCTGCCACCTGCTGTCACCAACAGGTGGTAGCACATGATTATTTAATTTTATTTACTTTTAATTTTTTTTTTTTTTTTGTCTTTATATTATTAACTTTCTGACTGTATAGATACCAGAGATATACCTGTTCTTTTTGTGTGATACTATGTAGAAAAATTCAAATGATGATTGAACGTCAGCTCAATGAACATAGGGCTGATTGAATAATTGATCGCACTCGATATTGTGGGTTCAGGAACATCATAGTCGCATCTGAAGTAAGGTTAAGAGGGCCTAGCAAGGGTCTCTCTTCTGAAGTTGGGGTCTCCACCCTTCTCTTTATTTTGAGTTCCATTTGCCTGTTTGTTCATGGGAGACTATGTGTATATAGTTTTGATCAGGGGGTTATTCTAGGGTTAGGGAAGACAGCACAGCACTTTGAGTTTCTCTTTCTGTTTTATCTTTTTTCCGGTCACAATGTATGGTACATGGAGGGAATTAGATTATGGATAGTATAATGCATACAGACTTAAGGCAACAACCAATCCTCGCTTTATTTAATTCTTCACAATCACTATGATTGACTCTAAACTTAAGGTATGTACATGGAATATTAGAGGCATACATCATCCTGTGAAAAGAAAAAAAATATTGACGTATCTAAAAAAAGAAGAGGTTGACATAGCCCTACTGCAGGAAACACACCTAAAAGACACAGAACATGAAAAACTTAAACGGGAATGGGTGGCACAAGTTTTTTTTTCTTCTTTCACGTCCAATAGTAGAGGAGTCTGCATCCTTATTAACAAACGGCTTCCTTTTAAGCTAGAATCCTGTATTAAAGATAATGCAGGAAGATATGTTGCAATAAAAGGACACCTGTTTGGCGAAAATATATCTATTTTAAATGTTTATGCTCCACCAGGTCATCCTCCTGCTCTCATTACAAAAGCTTTTTCAGAATTAGCAGAGTTGGACTGTGCTCAGTCATTTGCTGGTGGTGACTTAAATTGCATATTAGACCCTCGCATTGATAAGTTACCTGCTGAAAGAACTAACCCTACTAAACGGGCGCGAGCAACCGCTGATATATGTGAAGAACTAGGTTATTTGGATGTGTGGCGAGCACTCAATCCAAACAACAAAGAATTCACATTATTTTCTGGAGTGCATAAAAGTAGCTCTAGAATAGACTACTTGTTTGTCCCTAAAGCAATGTTGTATTCTGTTTCATCTTGTGATATTGGGAGCATTACAATATCGGACCATGCCCCGGTTTATTTAAAGTTCTCACATGGAGAGGCCCAGCAACGATCAAGTAAATGGCGGTTTAATAACCATCTGTTGTATGACCCAAATTTTATATCTTGTTTTCGGACTGAGTTTCAGCTATTCTTTTCATGTAATAATACACCTGATGTATCTCCTTCTATTTTGTGGGAGACGTGTAAGGCTTACTCACGCGGTTTGATAATATCTTATGAAAAAAGCACAAAACGGAAGTGTCAAGAAAAGCAACGGGAACTGGAGCTACAGCTAGCTGAGTGTGAGAGGGCATATAACCAGAATCCTACGGATACTAATCTTAAAACAACTTTGACAACAAGAGCAGCACTTAACTCACTGCTCACTCAGAAGGCAGAGCAGACTATAAGATTCGCAAGGCAGAAATTTTATGAATTTGGTAACAAACCTAGCAAATATTTAGCCAACCTGGTCAAGAATAGACCTATCTCTCAGAACATATCTTCAGTTAAAGATGTCTTGGGGCAGGAAAAACTGGATAGCAATGGCATAAATAAGGTTTTTGTAGAATTTTATACAAAGTTATATACAAGTGAGCAGCCAGCAGGGTCTTCCAGACTTATGGAGGGCTTTTTCTCCAATCTGAATCTGCCCAAGCCTAATGACCAACAAAAGACAGTACTGAACGGACCGATAACACTGGAAGAAGTAGCTAAAGCTGTTCGTGTTTTACAATCAGGAAAGGCTCCAGGCCCTGATGGCTTTAGCTCGGACTTTTCCAAATGTTTTAAGCCGCTGTTGGTGAAGCCCCTACTTGCCATGTTTAATGACTCCTTCGAGAAGAGAGCTCTTCCCAAAACACTTACAGAAGCAAACATTAGCCTGATTCTTAAGAAGGATAAACCAGCAGATATGTGTTCATCCTACCGACCTATCAGTCTACTAAATTTAGACTTTAAGATTTTATCTAAAATACTAGCCTTAAGACTAGAGAAAATCCTCCCAACTATTATTAATAATGATCAGACAGGGTTTATTACTGGAAGGAACTCATGTAATAATGTTAGAAGGTTACTTAACATTATTCAGCTGTGTCAGCAAAATAATCTTAAAGGTATGGTAGTGTCATTGGATGCAGAAAAAGCCTTTGACCGTATAGAATGGGATTTTTTGTTTTTTACACTCAAGGAATTTGATTTAGGTAAAGATTTTATTGATTGGGTCAAGCTGCTTTATCATAACCCAGTAGGGTCTGTCATCACAAATGGTAAATGCTCTCCCTACTTTGCTTTGGGAAGGGGCACTCGCCAAGGGTGCCCCTTATCACCACTGCTGTTTGCAATCGCAATCGAGCCACTAGCAGAAGCCATTAGAACCCACCCTTCTATTCATGGTATATCGATTAATCATAGGCAACATAAGATTTCTCTGTATGCTGACGATGTTTTATTGTTTATCACGCAACCAGAAATATCTGTTACGTTAGTCCTTACTGTTATTAACGAGTTTAGTAAGTTTTCTGGTTACAAAATAAATTTCAGTAAGTCAGAGGCCTTGCCATTTGGTCGGGTGCATCACTCTCTTCCTCCCGGCTTGTCACCTTTCAGATGGGCAACAGAAGGTTTTCTTTATCTAGGTATATTTATTACTCCTCTGCTGCAAAGGATGTTTAAAGCAAATTTTCAGCCTTTGCTGAAACGCATCCATGATGACCTAGAGAGATGGTCTTCTTTACCACTCTCAATGCTGGGAAGAATCTCTTTAATTAAGATGAATATCTTACCACGACTGCTCTACAAATTCCAAATGATCCCAGTCGTACTAAATAATAATACTATTAAGACGGTTAACGGTTGGTTCAGATCATTTATATGGAATGGCAAAAGACCACGACTTAAATTAACAAAATTGCAACTGTCATCGGGTCAGGGAGGTCTGGCAGTTCCCAACATTAGACTATATCAAGTAGCTTCCCAATTTCGATATCTAGTAGATTGGGTACGGAGTGACTCGGACTCTGTCTGGCTTGATATTGAGGCATATAATTTAGGTAAGCCATTACAATTAGCTAGTCTCCCTTTTATCCTGAATCGGAATAAACTAGAGATTGCAGAGGGTAATTTCATTGTTAAATCCACACTAAAGGCTTGGGACATGATTAAGAAATGGGAAAAGAGAACAGATGTTTTATCTCCAATTACTCCAATACAAAGAAATACAGATTTTCTCCCTGGCATGACAGATAATGGGTTTGCTCTGTGGGAAAATGCTGGTATCACAACTTTGAAAGACTTATTTGAAGGGGACAGAATGATGTCATTTGATCAACTAAGACTGAAATAGAACTTATCACACACACATTTTCTTAGGTTCCTACAAATCAAAAGCTTTATACAGAATCCAATTCGGCATAAATTTACTCTGGAAATGTCACCAATTGAGCAACTACTATACAAAATACATAGCAATAAGGCTATAGTAAGGCGATGCTATGAGGCCTTTTATAAGTCCATTAAGACTAATAATACAATTATTCAAACATGGGCTCGGGACCTTGGGGCAGTAATAGATAAAGTTATGGAGGCGGACATATGGGAGCATGCTAACAGCATATCCATGTGTAATAGAGCGAAGGAATTACAATTTAAGTTACTGCATCGCCTTCAGATATCACCTGAACTCAGACATAAGATGGACCCAAGGAAATCAGCTCTGTGTATGAAATGTAACAGGGAAGTTGGTAGCTTTATACATACTGTATGGACCTGTATGCATATCCAGGATTTTTGGGTAGAAGTGGCTTTGAAATTAGACTTGGTTTTTAATAAGAAGTTGGACCTGGACCCAGTGTGTTTATTGTTGGGATTACCACACCCACAAATAAAAGGATCACATTGTCAAAAATTGTGGAATGTTTTAACATATGCTGCACGTAAAGCTATATTGTTGAAATGAATTTCAAATAAACCACCTACAGTTTTAGACTGGCATAAGGTAATATTTGAACTTTTACCCATGGAATACTTAACATACTGGTCCAGAGGGAAAATTGGTTTATTTTATCATATATGGACCCCATTTCTTGATTATGTAGGACCTAGAATATCTGCCATATTTTGGAAGGTGCTTCCCAGACCAAGGAATAACAGTTAAATGTTATAGGAGAAGTTTTGCTGTTTGTAATATTACTTTTGGTTGTTTTGTTTTTTACTTTATCTTATCTCCTAACTGTTGTAATGTATACTTATTTTTATTTATTTATTTATTTATTTTTATTTATTTTTTTTTTTTTAATTATTATTATCTTTTAATTTTATACTATTGTTAATTATTGTCATTACCATTGCCATATGATACTCTGCCATGATTGTGACTGAATGCTGTGCTGTATGTCCAACTTTGGAGGGGGGGGGCGGGGTTCTCTTGAATGGGGGGATGGATGTAAAAAAAAAATGTTGTATATGTGAATAAGATGTGATGCATAATTATATTAAAAAAAAAAAAAAAAAAAAAAAGGCACTGGCTTCGCGTTTGGTTCAGTCATTTACCTGTTTGAAAGACTCAAGCAGTGGCAACGTGAGTTTTTTTAATGTCATTGAGATTTATTTGGGTTGTCATGATCCTCAAACCGATTTAGTTTGATTTTTAAGGTTGCAATCCAATTCGATTTTCAATTTAAACTTTTCTTAGTTTACTGGAGTCAGCCGAGGGCTCTACCAGGCCCCCTTCTGTTTTTGCTAGAT
Organism: Carassius carassius; assembly: GCF_963082965.1. Lineage (NCBI taxonomy): Eukaryota > Metazoa > Chordata > Actinopteri > Cypriniformes > Cyprinidae > Carassius > Carassius carassius. Next base: position 30,667,891 of record NC_081769.1, on the reverse strand, counting down.
TTCCTATGTAGATCTCCTATTTCTGGTGAATCCTCACCAAAGAATACACACAAGGGTTTGTACATGTGAAAATTTTCCCGCAGGTCCTTTAAAAAGTTTTAAATAAATAATTGGGAATTTGAGGCCTTAAATTAGAAAAACTTCCATATTTCAGTTTCTGACAACTTTGTTCTTTTTTTACAGAATGTACCATATCAGATGAACGTGCGTCACAGTTTAACGAATGGTTGAGAAACAATTCTCCGCCCCTCAGCCAGATAGAGACCTACAAAGGACCACGTGGATTAGGGACAACAATTGGACCATCGATCAGATCCTCGAAGAGTTCCCTCGCTTAATGACCAAAGGCATGGTAGGTATAGGGAAATATGATCTTACTTATGAGGAAACATTGTTTATAATGTCTTATTAGTGTGCCACATTAAATTGGTTTTAAAAAATGTGTTTTCCATTTTATAGATTGCACGGGACTTTCTTGTCGTACATGGGGATGCTGCATCAAAGTTGTCTGAAACTTGGCTACCCATTTATGTTGAGAAGATCCTGTACCTGGCAAGACAGGAGGGGAAGCTGACATTGCCCCTGGATAGATTAACACCAGGTAATATATTCTTGTCAGCAGATCTTGTAAATGCAGGGAATGCAATGGAAGATGCGGGGTATTTATGCAATTATATACGATGAAATTGCAGGTATTGTGAAATCACAGGTATGCTATTTCACATCGTATTGACACCTATGTTTTCCTACAGATGGTGTTGGGGAACTCACCCTGATGCAGTTGCCAGCCTTGCTTCTACCTACAATTTACAAAGTTGGCCGTGGCCACGGTGTGAATGTAGTTCGCCTCACCATACAGGAATGCAGCTTGGCCTTCATCAACCATAAGCTTGTAAGTCCTCAAGCACATCTAAAGGGGGAACTTTATTCATTTTATCAACATATCTGAGCTCAAGACTGTGCACGCACACATGCATATCCAGGTTTGTTTTACTATACTTTTGGGGACAGGCATCAAATATAGCCTGACAGTATTAGCTGTTCTACAAGCTTACAACTCGTTGGTCACTACCAAAGCATCCTAGAACACCTCAGCAATGCTACAGGTTGATTACCTCTGTACCACACTGATGCAGTAATTTGTTCTAAAACGGGCACCAACAAAGTATTGAGTGCAGAAATTTTTATCAGAAAGTTGACTCTTTTGTATTTTAACCCATTTGGACCTGACTCCATGAGGTTGACTCTAAAGAAGTCTCCTAAATCTACAAAGCATTTGCGGCCCAACTATCTGACCACCTAACCCTGCTGCCTATCGGCCAGATAGGATGGTCAGATAAGTGGGCTGCATGCATTTTCTCAGCATGTTTATTGTAATGTTAGATCAATCAATTTATGACTTTTTAGGTCAATTGAGGTCTGTTAAATTGTTTTCTGTAATGAGAGCTATATGCTCTAAGACTTAGTCAAAAAAGGTTTGGAATATTGGTTATTTGCAATGAAATGTGAACTATTACAGTTCAACTTTTTTAATTAGAAATGCACTGAATCTTTTCTAAATTGTAAAGCTAACTAGACTTTATCATAAAACAGTAATTTCTCTAGTGAGGACCAGGAAAATGGTCCTCACAATGTCTGTATTTCAATTCTACTATAGTAATCGGTTGACATTTGGTCCTTATTCACTCGTACTCTCGCTCTCTTGTATTCTCTTTTATAGCTTGGAATAAACATGGTGGAGTACCTCCATGAGGCCAAGGCATGCAAGCCATACCCCCACATTGACACTGGGAAATGATCAGAGTGCATTTAAGGCCTTCGTCTAAAATGGTTAAGTTTATTCAAACTAGAATTCTTGCTTGCAAGTAGAGCTAATAGCTCTTAAAAGCAGCAATTAGGAATTTGAATTTATTCACTATAGAGCTGCTGTTGGTCTGTTGAATGTTCAGGCAGTTCAATCGAAAATGTTGTTTTGCTCTGAATGTTTGAACTGAATCATTTCTACTATATTGTTGATATTAATGTAATAAAATTTTTCAAACATTCCATTGCTTTGTTTTTGTATTTAAGTGTTTATTACATAATATGCATAAATCTAGCACAGTGGTCTCCAACGTGGTGCCCGCGGGCACCTGGTAGCCCGCGTGGAGTCTCTGAGTCGCCCGCCGAGCACCTTCTATAAATAGCCTGAATTGTAATCTTTCATTTTTTTTTTTTTTTTATGATAATGTTATAAAATGAGAAAATAACTATTGGTGACATTTCATATACCATTAAAACATAATAAAATAATTCAATTATTTAAAATATTTAGAATCTGCACGTCTCTCTCTCTCTCTCTCTCTCTCTGCGTTTCGTGCGTGCACCTCTCTCTCTCTCTCTCTCTCTCGCTCGCTCTTCGTCTCGCGCGCGCGCACCTCTCTGTCTCTCTCTCTCTCTCTCTCTCTCGCTCGCTCTGCGTCTCGTGCGCGCACCTCTCCTGTTCTCTCTGCGTATCGCGCGGCAGAGGAGCAGCGTTTTAATTTAGTTAAACACAGATATTATGTTGCTTTTCTAATTTTACATGCAAGTATGTAAATTATATAATTCAGTCACTATTTCAGGGCCGGCCCGCGGCATAGGCGGTATAGGCAAATGCTAAGGGCGCCACTCATCCATAGGGATAGGCTACTATTTAAAAACCATTAATTCGAAATACTACCAAATAAAGCAAAAAAAAAAGAAAAAAAAGTCCGGCTCTTCAATCTTTCCCCGCCCATCGAGTGCTTGAAGTGCGTCAAAAACAGAGCGCGCGCACGATCAGTTGTTGGTAATTTGTTGTGTAGCGTGCCCGACGCCGCATCCAATGTAGACAGCACTGCTTTTGTTAACACACAGCTCGTAGAAACGGGCCTGGCAGCTCGCGCCAGTTCTAGACACGGTGAAAGTTTCCTGATTGTGACGGAAGGCCGAATTTACATGACACATTATAAATGAGCATAGTCTGCGATAGATACAGTGCCAAAAAGAAGAGAAGAGGATAAAGACAGAGGTAAAGAGATGTAGTGAAATAACAATTTATTGCATAGGAGTAAGATACTATAATTTCATGGCAGTTATTTTTACCTTAAACTTAGCAGTTGTTCTGAGTTCTGAGTCCCCAGACTGTGATTTTGACTGTTGTGCAGTTTTGGGGGGATACAGTACAGGCCAAAAGTTTGGAAACATTACTATTTTTAATGTTTTTGAAAGAAGTTTCTTCTGCTCATCAAGCCTGCATTTATTTGATCAAAAATACAGAAAAAAATGTAATATTGTGATATATTATTACAATTTAAAATAATTTGTTTTCAATTTATTATACTTTAAATTATCATTTATTTCTGTGATGAAAAGCTGAATTTTCAGCATCATTACTCCATTCTTCAGTGTCACATGTGACATCCAGTCTATCACATGATCCTTTAGAAATCATTCTAATATGATGATTTATTATGAGTGTTGGAAACAGTTCTGCTGTAATGTGTGTGTGTATATATATATATATATATATATATATATATATATATATATGCTAAATCATGAACACAATGAAAGGGTGAAATGGGCTGTGATGCATGGGGCGCCAGGTAAAATCTTGCCTAGGGCAGCAAATTGGTCAGGGCCGGCCCTGCACTATTTCATATTTATGCCGTTGTTCTTTCTCCTTTCCCCCCCGTGATTTTGTCTATATCGCGAATATAAGACGACCCCCCATTTTTTAGGACAAAAAAGCCTATTTTTAGGACAACAAAAAACTTGTCTTATATTCGGGTATATACGGTAATTATATATTCAATAGTCATAATATTTAACAATATTACTGTTTGTTGTTGTATTTTTCAAAACTTGAAACTGTGTGTGTGCGTGTGTGTGTGTGTGTGCCTATATCAAACAAGTAGCCCTCAAGACTATTTTATCCCTTCAGGGAGCCCTCACTCACAAAAAGGTTGGAGACCCCTGATCTAGCATGTACTCGGTTCTAGGTTTGTAGTTTCACAGTTTTATATGGGTAGTCCATTGCAGTTTATTTTCCTATTGTAATGTTAGAATTAATCTGGTTTATGGGTTAATTTTACCCATCTTAATATGTAGTTGAATCAACCCAGAATTGTAATTAATTTGACCCAGCATTTGGGTACGCTACATAACAAATATGTAGTTAAATCAACCCATAATTGTATTTAATTTGACCCAACGTTTGGGTACACTATTTAACAAATATGTAGTTAAATCAACTCATAATTGTATTTAATTTGACCCAACGTTTGGGTAGAATATTTAACTCATCTGTTGGGTTAAAAATGATCAACCCATCTTGCTGGGTCAAATTAACTACTGTTGGTCTGGTGCAATAGTGACCCAGTGGTTGGGTTATAGAACAACCCAAGTTGGGTTATTTTTAACCCATCATTTTTTTGTGTGTATGATGGCTGCACGCGTTTCTTTGCAGGTCACCATGGTTAACAATGGAAGAACAATGATTTCAAGCATCACCCTCCTTTTAACATGTCAAGTCTGCCATTCTAACCCAATCAGCCTGACATAATGATCTCCAGCCTTGTGCTCGTCAACATTCTCACCTGAGTTAACAAGACGATTACTGAAATGATCTCAGCAGGTCCTGTAATGACAGCAATGAAATGCAGTGGAAAGGTTTTTTTTGGGATTAAGTTAATTTTCATGGCAAAGAAGGACTATGCAATTCATCTGATCACTCTTCATAACATTCTGGAGTATATGCAAATTGCTATTATAAAAACTTAAGCAGCAACTTTTCCAATTTCCAATATTTATGTAATTCTCAAAACTTTTGACCACGACTGTAGGTGGGTTTGTAAGGTCCGTAGATCGTGTAGTTTGTTTTACTTTATGTTTGTTAGATTACTTAACGTTCAGTTAAAGGTTGATTATGTTATCCTCACACATGCTCCTAGAGTCACTGGAAAAAAAGCTGCAGAGAAAATCCGTCTTTGTCAAGTACTCTCCAGCAGAGAGTAGGTAAGTGCAGAGCTCGTGTAGGCTTTATATAATTAAACGATTTCGTCATTCCTACGGCAAACGGCATAACTTCTTTCTTCTATCCAACTTTATTTAATGGTATAGCCTAATGATTTAAAAATCTTACATAAATCTTTAAAATTTTATAAAAACAAGAAAGCCCTTAAATTGACTTCTCTTTTGGATTTGTATAATTTAATTTAAAAGCTCTTTTTTTATGTATCTTATGTAGCCTACTTAAACATATCTTCCTTTTATTTTTCCTTCTGGTTCAGTTTGGGTTATTTTGACGCTTTATTAATTAATTATTTTTTTTTTGTTGTTGTGCTACTTTTGGTTATGCTCAAGCAAGACTGAATAAGATTTTTGGGATTTTTTTCTTGGAATGTGATTATGTTCCTTGTTTGGTTGTAAAGCTGATGCATTAAAAACAAACAAAAAACTTCTCTTCTGATCAGAGGCACAAAGAAGTGTTAGAGCCATAACACAGCGCCTCCCAGCGGAGAACTTTGAAAGGGTCATTTCATTTGGATATTTTAAACTTGTTTTAAATTGAAATCAGGGACACGAAGGAGAAAGGTTAAAGCTAAATTCATCTACGTCAAATGTAAATAAATATTAAAACGGAGTATAAACTGGGCGCCAAGAGGTTTGGCGTTTGAGGTGAGGAGAAGCGTTCAGAAAGATACTAACGAAAACTAAAAAGCAAAGAGACGTTAATCTGAGTTTACAACGATAAAGAGTTTCTGAAACCGCTTTAAACAGTAGTTAGCAAAACTACCATCTTTTAATAAGCAGGCTGTATGTTAAAAAAATCTCATTCAAAAAAAATTGAAATTGCAGTGTCGCTAATCCACCACAAGAGGGAAGTATAAATCTGACCAGAGAGCAGTGGACACAAAGCTGACCATCTCACGGACATACAACTCTTTCAGGTTTGAACTCTTTATTCCTCCACCTTCGCAAATATTGATTATTTCTTTGTGTGTGTCGATAGCATCGTCCAAACAGCTGTCAAAGCAGATTACTTTCAGAATATGTACCATTGCCCTCGGCTAAAACTGAACACATATTCAAACACACCAAAGATGCAAATAGACCCACTTGGCCCGTGCATTCTGCGGTACTGAACATGTGCGTTATTGTGTTACTGTAACAGGTAATGATATACATGAAGAATATAATAGATTTGCTTCACTATGGCAGTCTCACGCATTAACACGAAGTTTGGAAGATGCTCTTTACAGAGTACTTCTGATAAATATGTACATTTCAAATTAATCCTCATGTAATTTAAAACCCCCCTTTTCATGTGGAAAAGTTTACCAGAGAGAGATTTCCATATACCTTTGATATAATCAAGGTGAATCAGAACAGATACCTGTCAAAAAAAAAAAATTAAATCAATTTATTTTTATATGCATTTTATTAATTAATTGTTATTGTATTAATTTCATGTTTTTTTTTTTTTTTTTTTGAGCTCAACAGCATTTCACTTTCATTGTGTGGAAAAGAACATGCCATAGTACTTTTAGCATTTAATTTTTTGTTCACAGATGAATAATACCATAATAATGGTTTGTAACAACATGGGGGTGACTAAATACAAGTTTTTTGTTAGTTTTTGTTTTGGTGAATTATTTCTTATTTATTTTCAAAATGCACCAGCAACCTCATTATTTACAAATGTTTTTTTTTTTTTTCTCGCAAATACAAATCTGAAACATCACACTTTCCCCTGTGTTAGTGCTAGTGACACTTGTAGTTGGTGGAAGTGTTGGTCTTATCAGAGGATGCAGTTGCATGTCAGAAGGTTTTATCACTCTCGAGGCTTCGTGTGGTTGTTCAGTGAAGTGACCCGGATTCTAAAGCAAAGTGGTGGAGGTGTTGTGGAGTGGAAACAGGGGTGGAGGGGGGGCTCTTATGATGGAGTGGATTAGAGATGGAGGTGAGGGGGGTTATGTGTGATGCAGTTTTGCAGCTGTGCGTGTGCTTCTGTGTCTGTGTGTGATTACGGGGGGCAGGAAAGGTTCAGAAGTGTTGGAGCAGAAAATCTCTCTTCTCTCTCCTCCTCCTCTTTCTCTTTCTGTCACTGGGCCAGACGTAAAGCAACAGCAATTTGTGCGATTTCACAGCTCACTGGATCCCAAAAAACTCTGACAACCTTATACTGAGAAAGGAAGAGAAGCGAGGAGAAATGGAGGGGTAGAATGATGTTATGAACTGAACAAGGGGAATTTGAAGGGCCGGGAAAATAGAAATATGTGGGATGAGGAAAACTACAGTGACTTCAAAGTGGTGACTCGAAACAGCACTGAAATTGTTCACAGAAACCAAAATGTTAATTGAAATATAATATTATAACTATATATAATATTAATATGAAATGTGTAACTACAAAAGTATATTTAAATATTAAAATATGTTAAAAAAACAAACCTTGGTTGGTGTCTATCTATCTTATTTTTGTTTAGTTTCTTTTGCATGATTTGAGAAGGATATAAAATATTTTCGGGTCAGTAGATTTTTTTTTATTTTAAGAAATTAATACTTTTAGTTAGCAAGCCTGAATTCTATTTATCAAAAGTCACAGTAAAGACATTTATATTGATGCAAAAAAGAATCCTGAAAAATATTAAGCAGAACAACTATTTTTAGCATTGATAAGAAATGTTTCTCGAGCAGCAAATCAGCATATTAGACTGAAGACTGGAGTAATGTTGCTGAAAATTCAGCTTTGATAAAAAAAAAATAATGTAATATAACTGTATATAAAATATTCTGCAGATTTGTTTCTACATATTTGTCTTTGTGTCCTCCATTTGTGAGACTTGTGCTGTTTTAGAAACTAAACAATGAGCTCAGTATAAAATCTGCGCCTGAGGATCACCTAATCCCTCAATCTCTTCATGAGCATTAACTGCTCTTTGAGTTTCTATTTGTGTGGCCTTTTCCTTTATCTAATATTCAGAGAAGTGTCACTGTTAACCCCAGCAAAACCTCTGAAGCCGTTCTGAATGCATAATGCTGTCTCCAGGACAATTACGGTGTTTGCAGACAAGCAAGTGAGAAACTTGTGCAATAACTGAAAAGGCATTTGCCAGGATGATGGAGCACTTAAAAGAACCGCCTCTTTAGAAGAGGAGCTCGAGTGCCCTCAAGATAAGACATGTCACCTGAGTTCTTTGTCTCGAGGGCTGTAGGACATCTGGATTGGCTTTTAAGGTCAGTCATGGGACAGGAAGCCCCTTTAATCCCTTCAGATGTAAAGTGAGGAGGATATTCTTTGGGTTGCTGAACAGAAGCTGCACACAGTCCTGTCTCATCACAGCACATCACCTTATAAACTTGGAATAGTTCACATAAAATGAATATAAGATGGCTTTGTCAAAAAGAAGACTAAAATTTTATTCCTAAAGAAATGACTTCTAAGTGCAGGTGCATTTCAAATATTGTGCAAAATGTTCTAAATAATGCAAATGAAATAGAAATGAAGTTCATCTTTTGCAAATAAAGTGTAGGGTCTACCTAGATATTTGGTGCAACAAACACTAAACAAAAAAAAAAACAATAATTTTGACCAAACCACCATTTAGTGCTAAACCTAAAATATATAACTAAATATATAAAAAAACAACAGAATTAAGAAAATATATATACACACACTGACACACACATGAAAATATTAATAAAAACTCTCTCTCATGCTAAAATAACACTGGCTGGTGCTGTTATTATTAAAAATCCAGCCATGCACAGATTTTTTTTTTAAATAAATTAAATTAAGTACTGCAATGATCTTTGTTTTATAAACCTTTGAAAAATAACAATAAAAAAAGTGTACTAAAGTTTTTTGTAATAAGTACTTATATGGCACAATATGACATTTTCGCCACTAGAGGATGCATATTCAAAACAAAACAAAGAAACAAAGGCGTAGTTTGACGACGCAGTGACTGAGTGTGGAATCATAGGAGATGTCGTCTTCATCCCCACTGTCGATGCAACCCGAAGGGACTCGGGCAAAGATCATGTTCATGGATGAGCTAATGATTTATTAATGTAGTAGAATGAAGCCGGCTGAGGCTGAAAGTCTCCGAAGCGAAACGAGGCCGCTGAACGAGCGTGACACGGTTTGAAAGCAGCGGAGCTTTTATTATGCCGCAATCGACCGCTTCCCCTCCTTCCGGAAAAAGCAGCACTGTTTTATCATACTAGATACATTTGAAAGTTCTAATACTACTCTGTGCGGTCGTCACCGGCTATTAAAACGCACAACATATTAAGGAGTTTTCGGTGTTTCAATGTTTTCTACATAACAAAACCGGAAATCGAGGGGTTATGACGTCATTGGCAGGCGACACAATGAGACTATAGACACGGTTCGTGTCACTAGTTAAAATGGCTTATTCTTCAAAACATACACATAAGTACACAAGTCTTCAAAATATTTAGCAATGTTCTAGATAGTTATAACATATTGTGCCTTTAACGGAATAGAAGCAGGTTTATAGATGAAACACCGTCTCTTTTAGACGTGCTGTGTGGGCCCTGTTTTCTCATATGAGCGTGAAATGGCTGTGTAGGGTGAGGGGTCAAGTGAAGGTGGCATCTCCACGCAGCCAACTGGAAAGCTTGCTGTTCAAAGGTCATTGAAAAAATGCTTGATTGCTTGACTTGTCATACAAATCAAATCAGCTGCTAGCTGTACTAGTGGTTTAAAATGACCCAGCCTATTAACAGACCAGAGACAGCAGACGGCAAACCGGTACTACCAGTCCAGAATATCTGTATCCTCATTTTTTAACCTTTTAGATTTTTTAACCAGTGTAGATTTTATAATGCTACACTGAATATAATTTTATATTCCCTTTGTGACTTTGACCTTGTCTTCCCCGCTATTTGTTAGACTGTGATTTATCTGTCAGATTAATTTTGTTGGCTGCATTGAAATGTGTTTAAGATAGGGGTCACTCTTCGGGTCAGAGATGGCAGCCAATAAATTGAAGGGGAAAAAGAAGAGAGAGAGAGTTTAAAGAAACTTGTCAGAGGACAGAATAATTGAAAGTATTGCATTTGCACAAACATAACAACATCTCTGAATTATTAAACAGTTTATGGGAATTATAGGGCCTGGTTTTACAATGTACAGTTAAATGTGTGTTAAACACAACAATCAATAACTTTGCTTCATAGTAAACATGCATTGCAGATGTGCATTAATATTGGACTGCTGTCGCATAGGCAATGTGTCTTTAGAATAGTGTGAATTACAATAAAATCAATAAGTGTTTTCTTAAAGCTCTGAGCTGGCGTTCAGTTTTGCATGCCTTGCAACAGCTATATGAGAGCTATCCACATATATATTTATACACAAAGTAAGCACATCTTCCCTCAGCCACATCTGAAGTACCAGCATAGGTGCAAAGAACACAATCATTGTGCAATAATTTTTTTTTTTAAATCAGTAATAATTTAAACCAAACTATTATTGCTTTAAATGTACAATGCAATGTTTAAAATACTGAAAATAATGAAGCCATTTTATATCATTGATATATAATTAGATTTTATTATATTTTGAATTCGTTTTTGTTTTTACATTTTCCTTTTTCATTTTGATTTTTAAAGCTGTATTGTATTTTTAAAATGTCTATATACTTTTTCGAAAATTTTATTTTAGTTTTAATTTGAGTTATTTTAGTACATTAATACAAACTTAATGAAAGTGATAAAGTGATAAAGTTTAGGCTTTTTATATTTGATTTTATATATTTATATTATATATTATATTATATTATATTATATTATTGATATACGTTTGAAAATTCATCGAGCTGGCACAGTTATTTCTAGTACCAATATAACAATACATAACCGTAAAAAGCAGTATTTACTTGTTTTTTTGTAAAACTTAAAATGGCATTCATTCAGATCCTATTAAAAATAAATAAACAATCACTCAAATCACATTTAGATGACTGCAATATTCAAAATAGCATAATTTCATATTGGCAACAAAATCTGTATGAAAATATAATTAAATATGTGCTATATAAATAATAGTAATTTTTAAAGCATAGAATGAGGGAAAAGAGGATGCAACTTATACAGTAACACACATTCAAAATCACAATGTAAAAACATATATTTGTATTTTTCTCTTTATAGTCATACTGCACAGCTTATCCAAGCTCGATGGGTAGATGAAAAACTCCACGTGGACGACCGAGCTTATAAGGCAGATGTTTATGACTGGTTATTTACAAGCTCTTTACTCTGGCCAATTTCCCTGCCCTTGGCAGTGGACGGGTCTATGGGCCGCTTCAGCTAAACCTGCGCCGCTGGTCATTCATCTCCTCGAGGGCAGCTAATGTGGGGCAGTTGCTGGAGCGAAAAGCTGTCAGGGCTGTTTTTCATTCATCGCCCGTTTTCCCGCATACATTTCAATTAGAGGAGCTTCAGGATGCTACTGGTCCACCGAGGGAAGCTCTGGCAAAGGCCTCGTTTAATACTCCCATCTGTAAGATAAATATTAGCCCGTCGCTGCCTCTATCGATTTGTGCTAAGGTTAAAAGCTTCGAGGACCTTGGCTTGAATATAGGCTGCTTGACAACTTCCCTTCACCCCCGCGGTCAGATCGGGTCTGACCCAGACAGTTGAATCCTGCTCCTTGATTTTTTTCCCCCAATTTTGATTAAATGCTGCCTCCCTCTCTGTCACCCCAACCTTAATCCTGGACCTCTCTGCTCCCAGGTCACTTAACCTTGAACCCAATTACAAGATAAGGTTACTTAAAGGTGACCCCCGCTTTGCTTTACTCAGCTAATAGGACAGTCGAGAAAAAGCCCGGCGCAGCTGATACGCTTCTAGCTAATTCACCCGGGTTGACAAAGGTCGCACTCAAGCCATAAAGCAGAGCTTTCGATCTCTCAAGCGAAATGAAACTCAGCAATACACAAAGACGGCCAGGCGGTGAGCCAGCAGCACAGCCTGCTATTCAAATAAGACACTTTAGATGCATTACAGTCAACCTGAAGTATTAATGTTCATACACAGGTCACATTTACACTGTCAACCAATTTTGGTTTTCTGTCACTGATTGGCTCTTTCTTGCATGAGCGAAAACAGCGAAAAAACACTACTAAGATTTCTCTGCACCCAATTCTGGCCACTTTTATGATATTCATGTCTGATTTTCCTCTTTATTTGGGAAATTTCCTTATTGTGCACACTGATAAGCTAAGGTAAAGTTACTGAATGCATAGAAAAATGTGTGTATGCAATTAGTATTTATGATACGGTTGTCAAAACTATATATATATTTTTTAATCCTGATTAATTGAATGGTGTTTTTTCATGGTTTAATGCGCCATATGCTTATAGTGTTAGTCTTATTGGTGTTATAGTAAGCTAATAGTTCAAAGCTAAACTAACTTTATGATTAAATGCAAAAAAGTTAATATGAACATTTTTCAACCTTACTTATAGTCATGCAACCTGTTTTTAAATTATATTATATTATATATATATATGAGCAATATGGGAAGCTAAGCTGTCGAAACAAGCAATGAAACAGCCCTTCTTGACTGCAGAAAATTAAATGCACATTTCTGTTCTTTGTTGATCAGTTTTTACTTGTCAGTTGTCATTTAGTGGATCGTTTGCATTCAGAGCGATCTGCAGTGCACTAATAGCAGAGACTCTCCTCTCCAGCAGCAGAGGTTAAGTGCTGTGCTAAAGGCCACTGTGATCACAGTAAGAGTGTGATCCTGATAAGCTTCTGGTTGCTGGGGAACCTTTAGCCTGTGTCAGCAGTCATGGCCTTGTTAACATTATCACCAACAACTCACAGAAAATGATACCATTTCTATAGATTATATATTTGTTTAGCCATGGGGCATGATTTGCCATTAAGTCAAAATGGCAATAGTAATGAATCCATCAAGACGGAACAGCCTTTGCACATAAAACTCACATGACTTTATAATAAAATAGAATTATATGGATGTAGATTTACTTCATTGCATTCACTATTACAGACAGGGTTAATAAAATATGATATCAAAATGGACTTACCCTCATGTCATTTCGAACCCGTATGACTTTCATCTTTTCATTATTTTGTTATATATTTATATTAATAGCACTTATTATTATATATTTTATATGTATATAATATTACAATATTTATATTTACATATTGACCACATGGTTAAATGCATAACTAATTATGATTAAATGAATTAAAAAAGAAAAAAAATATATAGCCTATTTTTTTAAATAAACACAAAAAAATGATAAGTTACATATATACATATATATGTTTTGAGTAATATTATATTAAATTTATGCAGCCCAGGATTGAAATGTGATTTTCTACTTTATTTATGGCATCAAGTGTTTTATTCACTCTTTTCATCATATGAAAGTATGGTGCTGCAGCTGACGGGCTTTAACACATCAGTTCATTGTTTGTAAATTAAGCCTTGAAATTGGTCATTGCATTTTGATGAGAGACAAACGGACTGTAAAATTGCACAGCAATGCCAGGCCAGTATGTTCAAAAGATCTGTTTGCCTGCAAGGTCCACTTAAATGATACATTAAACAGCTAAAAACTATACCTCAGTGAAGACAAACATTGAGCTCAAGCAGAAAAAAGCACCTGCAACAAACCGAGTTACTGGTATTTTAACAATGAAGGTGATGACAACCTAGCCTTGGTGTTTGATACATACTGTATACTAGTTAGATTGCTTACAACATGAAAATAAGGGGGGAAAGCCAGAGAGGGAGGGAGGGATGGAGTGAGAAAGAGCGAGAGTACCCTGATAGCAGAATAGCCTGTTGACCGCTGAGTGAACCTTCCACTGAACTGAAGATGAACCTTCAACTTGAGGAGCGACGGTCACAGATCTCCCTGGGAGCTACAAACAGGGGCAGCCAACCCTGAGACCAACACACCAGCACTTAATACACACATCTTGCACTATTCACCCCTGCATGCACACATTTTTTGCATTCTCACACCTTCTCTGCAGCCATGCGCAAAACGGCAGAGCTGAAAATCAGCAATAGACATTTTTTTTTGTTTGTTTTTGCGGTGTGCTTGCATGCAGGTAGATGCATTGAGAGTCCATGCTTTAAATCTCCTGCAACACTATGCAATAGTGTACACGCACACCAGCAACATACGCAACCACCCCAACACGACACGCCCAGTGGGCCGATTGCAAAATGGGGTAGGGGTCATGGACGGGTCAGTTTCGAACATACCATTCCTGTCTCTGTTTGGCATTCTGTTGTAAATGTCAAGGGAGGGACTAACAACGCTAGGCAGCACAAACTCCACTTTATAGATGAAAGCTGAATTACTGGTAAGAGTCCCATTAACAACAGCATTGTGTTGTGAAGTGGGGCAAATGTGAGTCGGAGGGTGTCAGGCAGGGGTGAACAGAGACCTATAGGAGATGTACTGTACATACTGGACTACAAGAGTATTGGCAGTGTGCTAGACATAGAAATCTCAACATAAAAACATAGTGACTTTAAAAATATATCCGATTCACTACCAGTCAAAAGTTTGTGGTCATAAAATGTTGTTTTGTTTTGAAATAAGTCCATTATGGTCACCAATTCTGAATTTATTTTATTAACAATACAGTAAAAACATGAAATATAGCTACAATTAAAAAATAACTGTTTTCTAGTTGAATTTATTAAAATATATTTATTCCAGTGATGCAAAGCTGAATTTTCAGCATCATTGGTTGCTTTATTGTCTTTCAACTGTAATTGTAGGATGCACATATGAATGAAATTTAGTTTCACTGGCTCATAAAGAAAAACTACACTAACTAAAACATGTACTACTGTATAAATATATATATATATATATATATATATATAATATAAAAAAAATGCTCCAACATGAATAAAGAATATAACACTAAGAATAATTTAACAGCAGCATCTAAAAACAAAACTATTGCACTTATTAAGTGGCCACATATAAGTACAATTACAATCCCCATCTCATTCGATTGAAAGCAATCCATTGACAGTAAGATTAAAAAACTTACTTTGAGTTCAAAAGTCTAATAGCTTGTGGATAAACTTACAGGACCTTACTGTTCTGCCCCGAATGCTGCAAATCCTTTTTCCAGAGGGCAGCAGCATAAACAGTCCATAGTGAGGATGATTGGGGTCATGTAGAATAATTTGGGTACCGGCCAGGCAGAGTTTGTGAGCAAGGTCCTGGATGGAAGGCACTGAAGAGCTGATGATCTTTTCCACTGTCCTCACCGCACAGACCTCCAGTCTGAGGCTTTACAGTCCCCAGATCAGACCGAGATGCACCTAGACAATATCATTACTCATATAATTTCTTATTATTAGCAGTGATGAAAACAATTGTGCTGCTTAATATTTTTATGGAAGCAGTTATACATTTTTAAGGATTTTTTGATGAACAGAAAGATTAAAAGAACAATATTTATTTGAAATAGATTTTTTTTTTAAATAAAACGATAAAAGTCTTTGTCACTTTTGATCAAATCAATTGATTCTTACGGAATAAAAGTGTTCTTTTTTATTTTTATTTTTTTTTAGAAATCCTACTGACCCCTTACTTTTGAATAGTTGTGTATTTTTATTGAATACATAAACAGAATCGTTAAAATTCAACTGAAATTATTATTTTTTTAATTTCATTTTCTTGGACAAATCCATGCAATTTCAGACTTTTGGGCCATAATGAATTTTGTAGTCATTTGTGATAACTGAATAAAGGATTTTATAGAAAGTAATTTGTACTAGGAAAATTATATAACTAATAAAAATAACTACTGTCTATTTTTTTCTTTCTTTTTTTAAGATTATCAAAGCCATTCCCATGAGATTTTAAGATTTTATTACTTTTGTTGGATATGGATATAATGCATAACTAAACAGTTAAAAATATGAAACATATAAAATGGCTGGTGGTCACAGTAGAAGCACATAAATAATGTGCTTTATATCAAAAATCACCTGCACTACAACAAGATACTAAATAAAAACAAGTGGCAATTGTCTGTGCAAAACTCACCACTATGGTGTTGCTATACAGTATACTGGTTGCGAGGGCACTGATATGCAGTTTCTTTAGAATTGCAGATGTAGATCTAGAATTTCCTGTAAAAGTGAAATGTATAACATCATAGAAATAATGAGTTTTTCTGTTTTGTGTTGATGAAAGTGATCACACTAGCCATAAACTCATGTGGTAACTCATAAATCACTATGTTTTTACTGTATAGCTGGGCAGCCCAGAGCCAAGGACACCTTGCCATGGCAAAAAAAAACAAAACAAATGGAGAGACAACTGTCCCTGAGGTCAGAACAGGTGCTGCGGGACAGGCCAGAGTCCGCCGGGACAGCTGTACTATTCCTGTCCGGAACAGAGCCGGCTGACTGCGGATCCACAGAGACTAATGACAGATGGACAGGTGGGGAAGCCCTCGAATGGCCCGGAGGTTTGTGGTGTACTGTACACTCTGAGATGATGATGGAGAAAGCTTTTACACAACATACATAGAACTGATGCGCTATCAAAGTGTAATTGCACATAAATACTCCTAAATGTGTTAAATCAGCATGTGTTTGTTTCTAATAGTGCTCTTCTGGTCTCTGGAAACAGATTTATTCACTCCGATGAGCAATTTCCACACACAGACTCGTGGAAAAAACTGCGAATCATGCAGCTGCAACACCCCGCGCCAATTAACATGACTGCGACCTCACACATCCGGGTCAGTGCATCCGAGCAGGGGAACAAAGGCAGAGCTGGTCCCAGAATGTGAGTTCCCAATTACACTTGAGTGAGATCCACAGAGCAGAATGCTGCAGGTGAGAAGTTGGATGGGGCTTCTGTGACGGGCTGGCAGAGACACAATCAACCTCTATGGCACCAGCTTGGAATCGCTGCATGTCTGTGATGAAAAATGCTGAGGGCACAAGACAAAACAGTACACAGACTAATGAATTCAGTGCATTTGTAATTTATGACAAGCAGACAGGCCCCTCGATTCTTTCCGGTGTGGAACTGCATGCTACAATAATGCAAAATGCGTCAAATTAAATACGTATTTAAGAGCCGGACTCCGGTTATCAAGAGGCAGTGTCATGTGAGGTCATTATACTGTGACCCACAAAAAGTTCAAAAGATACTTTTTCATAAATAATAAAAAATGGCATGTAACACATTCAATTAAAATGTGAGGTTTTTGAAGTAGAAAGACTGGAAAATCATTTGTGTTTGGGTCATTTTGACCCAGGAAGGATTGTCTTTTTGCCAGAAATGCTAATTAATGTAATCGACACTGGACCAAAACTTTCTAAAAATGTATTTATTTATTTATTAATATTATTATTGTTGTTGTTGTTATTTTTTACTTTTTTATGGATTTATTTCCCATCTCGTTACATATGTGGTGTTCTAAGTCAAAAATGTCTGGCCTACAACAATTGCTTAGAAATGTCTACGTATAAATAAAATTATACTATTTTACCAAATTTTGGATTAAATCTTTTTATTAACTTTATTATCGTTTTCTTTCAATTAACATGTTTTGTATTTCTTTGATTAATCATCATAGGCCTCATTTATCTGAGGTTATGCAGCTCAGTTTTTGTCTAAACATTGTCAGGAGTATGCTAAAATGTTTGAGGTGCTTAAGCTCCGACCAGTGAGGCCTACAGTCAATCACTTCCACAAATACAGAAGTACAAAACTTGTGTTTATTGAAAGAAAACAAGTTAACAAAAAGATTAACAACCAAAATTTCTTGATAACATAGCATAATGAAAAATGTACAAATTATTATATATATATATATATATATATATATATATATATATATATATATATATATATATATATATATATATATATATATATATATATATATATATATATATATATATATACATATAAAAAAAACGAACACCAAATTAGGTAAAGGATTTTCAAAGGCATAACTGAGATGGCAATTGTTTCTTTGTGTTGTGGCTGACTGAAAATAGTCATATGGGCTGTTTTGTGGTGTTTTTTTTTTTGTTTTTTTCAAGCATGATATCCCCCAGATATTTAAAAAATCAGTTAAAGGGTTAGTTCATCGAAAAATGCAAATTATGTCATTAATAACTCACCCTAATGTTGTTCCAAACCCGTAAGACCTCCGTTTATCTTCGGAACAGAGTTTAAGATATTTTAGATTTAGTCCGAGAGCTCTCAGTCCCTCCATTGAAGCTGTGTGTACGGTATACTGTCCATGTCCAGAAAGGTAAGAAAAACATCATCAAAGTAGTCCATGTGACATCAGAGCATCAGTTAGAATTTTTTGAAGCATCGAAAATACATTTTGGTACAAAAATAGCAAAAAATACGACTTTATTCAGCATTGTCTTCTCTTCCGTGTCTGTTGTAAGACAGTTCAAAACACAACAGTTCAATGATATCTGGTTCGCGAACGAATTACTCGATGTAACCGGATCTTCTTGAACCAGTTCAACAAATCGAACTGAATCATTTGAAACGGTTCTCGTCTCCAATACGCATTAATCCACAAATGACTTAAGCTGTTAACTTTTTTAATGTGGCTGACACTCCCTCTGAGTTAAAACAAACCAATATCCCAGAGTAATTAATTTACTCAAACAGTACACTGACTGAACTGCTGTGAAGAGAGAACTGAAGATGAACACCGAGCCGAGCCAGATAATGAACGAAACATTGACTCGTTCACGAGTCAAGAACCGGTTGCATCGGTTTTCGGATCACCAGTAGTTCTTTCGGACAGTTCGATTGAATAAACCGGTTGAAGAAAACGGTTCACCGGTTCTTTTGCGCTCGACGTAATGACGTCATTGGCGATGATTGCCCTTCATTCAAGCCTTCGGTTTACCTGGGCTCATAACACTAGCACAGAATCACTTCAGAATCAATCACCAAAAGAATCAGTTCAGTTCAGACGCTCTGTGTGTCGGTCTGCTTCACGCTGAATCACACATGCGCAGTATCATCAGCTCCTCGGTTCTCGAATCGGACTCGTCTGACAGAAACGGTTCTTGACTCTTGAACGAGTCATTATCTGGCTCGGCTCGGTGTTCATCTTCAGTTCTCTCTTCACAGCAGTTCAGTCAGTGTACTGTTTGAGTAAATTAATTACTCCCGGATATTGGTTTATTTTAACTCAGAGGGAGTGTCAGCCACATTAAAAAAAAGTTATTTGTGGATTAATGCATATTGGAGACGCGAACCATTTTAAACGAATAAGTTCGATTTGGTGAACTGGTTCAAGAAGATCCGGTTACATCGAGTGATTCATTCACGAACCGGATATCATTGAACTGTTGTGTTTTGAACTCGCTCACAACAGACACGGAAGAGAAGACAATGCTGAATAAAGTCATAGTTTTTGCTATTTTTGTACCAAAATGTATTTTGGATGCTTCAAAAAATTCTAACTGATGCTCTGATGTCACATGGACTACTTTGATGATGTTTTTCTTACCTTTCTGGACATGGACAGTATACCGTACACACAGCTTCAATGGAGGGACTGAGAGCTCTCGGACTAAATCTAAAACATCTTAAACTGTGTTCTGAAGATAAACGGAGGTCTTACGGGTTTGGAACGACATGAGGGTGAGTTATTAATGACATAATTTTCATTTTTCGATGAACTAACCCTTTAAGTAAACATATTAATTGATCAAAACATGCAGATACTAACTGCTCAGCATACAGTGTCAGATGTTGTCAACACGATTGGAAATTTGCCTAAAGGCCATGAGGACTGAGTGCTGTATCTCACCTCAACTCGTTCCCTTTCTGTTAACAGTTCAATGGCATATCATCTCTGCAACAATTACTCTGTCCTGACTGTACTGAACAACTCGATAGAGTATGACTGTGATCTAATGTAGTAGATCCATCAGTGCTGGTGTAATGACAGTGGAGTTCACACAGAGATCAGGAATCAATGTGCAGCTCTGCAAAGGGCAGACAGAATTTATTAGTGATGTGCAGGTGGATACACAATCTGTGCATGCAAACCCAAATCATTTCTGAAGTTATAAACATTATCTCCCAAAAAAACATTATCTGAATCCAAAATTCTCAGACCAAACTTAAAATGTAGGATTCAAAATCTGATTTAAAGCTTGAAATAAAAAGTTGTAAGAATATTAAAATAAATTACATAAAATTAGAGTAAAATAAGTATTAATATTTATTAACTATATTAAGATATATATTTTTAAATAATAATATATATGATATAAAAATATTAATATAATAATATTATTTTTATATTATATTTTATGCCTTTAGTGGACAGGAAAGTAGAGAGCAGACAGGAAAGCATTGGGTGAAGAGAGGGGAGCGGGTTCAGCAAAGGACCTCGAGACAGGAATCTAACTCGGGTCACTGTGAGCACAGTTGTGCTAGTGTAGATGCACTATATACACACATAAAATTTCATAATAATTTAGATTAAAAATATTTCATATACATTTAAAAAAGAAATATTTTGACACAAAATAAATAGGAAATTAATATTTATAATTGTATAATTGTATTTTAGAGCATAATTATTCACATAAAATTGGATAATAATTTAGATCATAATTTATTTTGTATAAATTCAAAAATAAACATTTTGACTCAAAATAAGAAATTAATATTTTTTTTATAAATTAATATACAATTAAGTAATGATTATGTAGTAAATTATGTAGTAAAAAAAGTATGTTCAAATAAAATTGAATAATTTATTTAATATACATTTAAAACAAAGAAACTAGTATTCGTATTTATTTTCATAAATTTAAGTATTACTAATAAAAATCATTTATTTGATATAGAAATCTTTTTTGTCTTAACTGTCAATTTTGATTACTTAAATGCATCACTGTTGAATAAAATTAGCAATTTCTTTCAAACAGTAAATTACATTTTGTATAACTTACTGTTTACTAATTCAAAATAAACTAATGTGTGGCAAAGTTAAATCTCTTTGTACATGGATCATCAGGTTTTGTTCGTGTCAGCTTTAGTGCTGCTATTAATGAAGAAAAAAGGGGACACGTCAAATGCTAATAAATTACGAAATTCGTACATTTTTGAGTTCTTAAAAATGTTAAACAGTATTTAATTAAAAAGAAAAAAAGTAAAACACAAGCATTTTAAAGCACAAATGGATTTTTGGACCCCACTATAATGTAGCAAGATAAAAATGCTTATAACCTCACCATGCACAGCACTTTCTGCTAATGGCACTCACCAATTCTGGGTAACATTGACAGGCCTTAAGGTCATGTGATGATGACTTTCTAGGTCAAATGCTGCCCAAAGCCAAGACAGCCAGAAAGGAGGGGGGAGAGAGATACTGAGGGGAAGCAAAACGGGGGGGAAAGCATGCACAAAGTGGAAACTGACGTGCCTAAAAATAAACCATCTGAAATATTTAACTTACTGACCCAGAAACTGCATCACTGTAATCATATCTATGCTCCAGCAGAGGGGTCGGCAACAGCGAGAGTATGATATCATTAATGTGGAGTATGGAAATCATAATGAAACAGGAAGAAGAAACCCCCTGGGAAATTCACTGCAAACATGTAGCCAAGAAAAATCCTGTGAATCCAGGATGCTTTAATCACTCTGTCCACTCCTATAGAATTGTCTAGAATCAGTGAACTTTTAACGCAATGTGTGTCACATAATACATTTTTTAGGATTCTATGATTTGAAAAGGTTCAAAAAACAGAATATTTGAAATAAGTCTTTTGTAACATTATACATGTAAATGAAAGCATATAATTAACATAAAAGCACTACATTTAGTGGATCCATACAAAAGCATTTGTGAGAAACATGTCACGCCACTGCTATGTGCCTTGATTCTAAATGCTAATGTGCAATTTTACGTGAATATAGTTCCTTTAAGAGAGAACTAGTAAAATTAGAATACAGGCAATTATTATTTCGAATCATTCACAGATTACACAAATAGGAGAATGAGAAACATACAGACCAGCCTTGAATCTCCATTTGAGAATCATACAGTACAATTTGGAGGGAGATTTACAAATCATTAAACTGAAGATCTCTATTCTGTGAGCGCTATAATCAAACTCTTGCATTTTGGTAATCACTATTTGAGAGTTGCCCTGGGGCAGTTGGAAACACAACACCATCAATATTGATGCCCTGCAGCTTAACTGGGTTTTGAAGGGACTTTCTCCCACATCAATATTGATGCCATTGCCAAATATCCTCGTCAGGCCCTCTTTAAGGATTTATAACAGCTACAGGAAGGGTGGACAACTTTGTTAAAATGCTGCGGATGTTTCGGTCCCAGTGACTGTGCTGGAGGAATTTCTTTTAGTCACGGTCATTAGTTTTATGAGATTGTGATTGCTCTGGATTTTCGGTTTGGAAAGCGAAATGGATTTCATTTTCAAATGAAAAACACCTAAATAAATGGGGTTTTGATTTCAGCACCCCCAAAAAAGCAATCGTCCCAAACTTCTCAAGTACAGCTTTGTGCATTCCCTCAACCCGCCGCAGGGCAGGAGTTCAGCTTCAGCAGCTGGCTTCCTGACAGATAGCCAAAGATGAGAGACCTCGTATGCAAAAAGACTGACCTCAATTCAGTTTGACGTCTCAACTATTGATCTGACTGACTGAACCCTCCCAGGGACAGACAGCTTGCCCTTGTGGCCAGTGTTCAAGTTTAAGCGCTATAGCTGCCGGCGACTTCTTTCTTAACATCTGAAACGTGCATTGCTATTGTTCATCCAGGCCTCTTGCTAAATTGAGATTGTCTCATCAGTTAGAGGTTAAATGTGTGCTTGATTCAAGCACTGCTCAACAACACCCCATTTGTTTGCTATAGTAGAGTTTGGAACAATCTCTGTCGCGTCTGAATGATTTATGGGGCCTGACACCAGATTTGTCATTTTAACCACAAGCCACAATGACTATTAAAACACATCAGAGTCTAAACAATGGTAAAGCTGAAGCTGGATTTTTATCGAACTGAAGATGTAAAATACAAGCCTCCTTATAGATGCTTGAAATATGTATGAGATGTTAAAAACCAATATGCATCTACATTCAAACAGACATTTAACTTACCCAAGGGGCACATGCTGCTGCAAATATATTTAATATTCACAGTTAGGTAATATTGCATGTTGTTGAGGTGAAGAGGTCACTGTTGAACTGGAGTGACAGGTTTGAAATTAAGGTACAAGCAATCTTCGTACTAGCCGCTGTATTGCTGGTAGGGGTCTGGAGACCACAAGGCCACAAGCATGACTTATAATCCTGCCAACAGAGGTCTGAACATTATGCATTGAAAAAAATGTTAAATGAAAAAAGGTTAAATGAATTTTCCATCATCTTACTATTAAGTATTTAGATGTCTAGTGTACTGTACTGCACTGTATATAATATAAATAAATTAATATTCTTAAAACCATATTGGTTAATGTATTCAGTGATCTTTAAAGATCATAATGGCTATGTCACGGTCAATCCCTAGAATATCCCCTGATGCGACAGAAAAAAAAAAGCACAGCTGTTGTGTCACACATTTTAGTGCCCCAGTATGTAGTGGATCAAGGCTCTTTATAGTGCCTGTATTCATTGTATTGATACACTGATTTCACATCATTGGGTCATTGGCGTCATTACGTCACATCTGTAAACATAAAGAAGGCATCCCGGCTAATAGGCTATGGCATGCGAGGAAGCTGAAGGTGGTGGATCATTTATAGCCTTTTCTCACAGCAGCTGGAATAATTACACTTATCATTTTGATGGTGGATTGTAATCCAGAAAGGATTATGTGTTTATGAAATACATGTGACTTAAACTATATACCAGTTTTAAAAGTGCATCTGTAATCTGATTACTTGATAACCTACATGGGATTACATACATTTTTGTATTTTAAAAAGAAACCGTTCTAAGGAAGATTAATTAGCTTTTTGGATCAAAATAATTTCTGAATGGTATGACAATTAGAGATCAGACCGTACAGAAATATTCATGTAATGCTAATATACACAAAATACACACAATGCTCATGTTGTTAACATTGACAATTTGAGAAAGTATATCAATAATAATAATTTGCACGGTTAGATGGTATGTGCACTAAGTGATCATTAGATTTTTAATCACCATTGGTAGTGCGATTTATTGTAATGTTTTTTCTTCAATTGGTCAGAACAAAAGTGACAGACTTGTTACTTGTTCAGATGACAATATCCGGTGAAAGTTCTAATTTGGGTCATATATTCCAAGATGTATGCTAGAATCTGTGATTCCGTACAGTACAGTATCAACACCGGTGCAGTGACTGACAGCCACATATACTAATCAAAACCTTAGATTCATCCACGCTGGAGCCATGCCAGTTTATGGCCCACGCAAAGAAGAAAATTCCGCAAATAGCTGCAACTGCAGGTTTTCAAACAGATATTGAGACAAAGAGGCAAAACTTACAGACTGCAGCTTTAAAATATTTCTGACCATGCATAGACAAAGCAACCACCATGTTCAACTGCGCCCAGGGTTACATGCATTATGGTAGTTGTGAACTCACGTCGATTACATGAAGACTTGTTTTCTTTGTGCACAAAAAGTATATTTGTAGCTTCATAAAATTACAGGTGAACCACTGATGTCACATGGACTATTTTAACTATTTTACTACCTTTCTGGACCTTGAACGTGGTAGTTGCGTTGCTGTCTATGCAGGGTCAGAAAGCTCTCAGATTTCATCAAAAATATCTTAATTGGTGTTCTGAAGATGAACAAAGGTTTTAGGGGTTTGGTAAGACATGAGGGTGAGTAATTAATGACAGAATTGTAATTTTTGGGTGAGCTATACCTTTGAAGCCATCTAAAATGGAAGAAACTGTCATTAAGTAACAAACTAAATTTAAATTAAGGAAATAATTTAGCATTTTGAAAAAATCCACTCATAAGAATGACAAACATGAAGTTATGTTTCAAGGTGACTAGAAGTCATGTGATAAAGTCGATTTATTTAAATTGACCTGTTTAGTGCAAATCCAATCCAAATATAACCAAATATCCTTGTACAATGGTCCTTAACCATTAATCATGGTATTGGGAACACTGACCTGGAACGCTTTTTGCCATGGAGATAAATACCTGAGGAAAACCTGTTTTGGGCAGTCAGACACATCAGCATTTTGGGTTCAGATCCATTTTTTATGCTCAACAGGCTTAAAAACTATTAAGGGTTAGTCCAAACCAGAATAATATGAGAATGAAATGAGAAACAGGAACAAAATGCCACAAAAAAACAACAACAACAAAACAACAGCAGCAATTCATTGAATGTGTGACTTTTATTTCATTAATTAATTTCTCCCAAACTAAAATACAGAAAAACTTATTTTGATAGAAATATTCTGTGAACTAATAACAACAGGTCCTGCTTTCAAAGGTCCAATGGCTTTTATATCCAAATGCTGCTTTAAAAGCCGTAGTGCCATGTTAAAAAATGTGACAATGGGGTTTAAACATATTCAAACGAGCAAGAAAATAACAAAAATACTTGATGAAACCTACAGTATTCTACACAATATACTTGGTCATCAAAGGCAGACTATTGGCATAATTGAGGTCTTGAGTTTGTCAGGTGAATTAGGGTAATCTGGGTCATTTTTGCATGCTTGACTGCCACCTCAACACTTTACACAATCAAGCAAGACTTCATCCTATGACAAGCCAGTTAGAATATGGTACAGTTAGCATAGACTTTGTTGGCTTGGACAATGTCCAATGTACCCGACATTCCCAAATGTCCCAGAATACCCTATTTTACCCTAGTGTTTTTCTTGAAGCTACAGGAGATAAACACCTGTATTTAACAAAACAAATGTTGTGCTTGACACGGCAACATTCTGTCTAGGTGTGCTGATTATTTGGATGCAGCTGAAAAAAGCAAGAAAAGTGACGGTTATCTGGCTGGTTTCAAGTGCCTCTTTCAAGTCTTCCCACTTCATCAGAGACCAAAACGCAAAAATTAACAAGACAAACAAACTTCACCTTAGTCATCAATTCCACAAAATGCTCCAGAAAGTTCAGTTGCCTGTCCTATTTTGGCAATGCCTTTCTCTCCAATGAGTCCTGCAAGAGTCACGCCTTTCTCTCAGTTGTATTTGGGGTGAAGTACAATCCCCCAAACAAACAGATAGAATCTTGACTCTCCCATTAATACAAGTGGTTTTCGAGGTCCATCTAATAGCTGTTCTAGTAAAGTTTTGGCATCAGCTTTAATGGCTTCTGGTTGAGTCAAAATCAGGAATGGACGTTCTCGTTCAGTCCTCATTCATAGAAAACCTCTGTAGGAAACAGTTTGGTGTCTATATGAGCGCTGTAGTCCATTCCCCTTAATGGATCAAACGGCTGGTGCTTCAGGTAAGTGAGCAGGTGATGATGTGGCAGAAAGGGGCATGGCTTGCTGACAGATTCTTTGTATCGGCCATGACCCCATGGCAGTGCGGGTGAGATATGGACTATGGGGGCAGGATCAGGGCCCATTCTCATTGTAATGGAGTGAGATGGGCCGGTCTCTCTGGACGGGCATGTAAGGCCAGTTGTAGCTGGAGCCGGAAAGCAGCATGTCCCGCAGTAGGGTCTCAATGGGTGTTTTGCCTACCAGTCGCACGAAGAACAGCTGTTCAATAACAGGAGAAGACACGATGCGCAGGGAGGGCAATCGTAACAAAAGGCGGCCAAATCGGTTGGGTTGATTGGGGTATTGGTTCCGCACATACTCCTCAAGAGCGCACTGGGACTTTTCCTGGATACTCTCCACATGGGCCACATCAGACAGACCCATAGCATCTGAAGAAGAAAGTAAAAACAGATAGGAAAATTAGAAATACTGTAGAACAGTATCTATCAACCCATCTATCCATCTTTCTACAAATCAATCTATCTATCTGTCTGTCTATCTATCATATCAGTGTTTTGACAAACTGAAATGTGGGTTCTTACTGAAAAGACACATCTGAAATAATCAAGTGTGTAAAATTGCTAGTTTTTAAGGCAAGATGCCCTTTGTCATTCTCTCGGTCACGCTTCTTATCATTGGTGTACGTGTACACTTAATCCTGCTGAGCTTCAGTTCTGATAACAAAAGATTAATTGCTTCATATTTCTATGAGGGCGAGAATCCCTGCTGAGTGGGACACAACCGCCACTTCTGTCCCATGAGTCCAGATAAAGACATGTATAGTTACGGTAGGCAGCGTTTTGTAAGGGGGGCACTGATGCATCAGTCCCTGGCGTAATGTCAGCGGTGACAAGCCTTGCGTGCTTCTGCACCAGTCCCCCTCATGCTGGCGTTGCACAGCAAACGCATCCCCCTCTCTCTTTGTGTTTCACAGTGTGAACACGCGCTGGGAGCTGGGAGCTGCCACCGCACCGCGTCGGGCAATCGGGGCGACTGGCTGACATTAGAGGCCTGTCGGGTGATGTGAGGTGATAGGAGGTTTGGGCTAAGGTTACGGGCCACAAGAGTTTGTCTGTCCCTGTTAGCTCATGCCGGCAGATCCCGGCAGGGGGTGGAGTGGGGCTTTGGCTGGAATTGCAGGATGGATCACAGTGATGCCCAAGGCTACAGAGGTTATGTAGGTCACGGCCAGACTGAAGCGAATCCCTCTTGCTGCAACTCAGCATGCATAATTCAGTCATGTTGGTGGAAGTTGAGGTGGGGCGGGGGCTGCTTGGCTGGTTTCAATAATAGATGGAAGTGTGAAGGATTGAGTGATAAAAAAAGCGAATCGAGAGCGGTGGGTTCAGTCATCCGTTTGGAAAAGTGTAGGTCTGGGCTGGAAAAGGGTTTCTGACAGGTAGAGGAGGGAATCAGAAATAATCTAAACCAGTGGGCACGACATCTCTCAGTCTGAAGCTCTGTACCAAAGCGTTTGGCAGTGGCACAGGAAATCCTGCCCATCATGAATGTTTTGCGTGTAACATGTTGTTTGTACTGTAATACATGATGTAATCTGGTACCCTTTCTATGTAATTCACTTAGTAACAAACACTATTGGAAATCTCACAAAATAGTCAGGACTACTGACAACTAGATCTAAACAAATCAGCAAAACGGGTCCAGGTGTTTTCTAAATGGTATTACTGAGGTGTAATTGAGGTGTATTGAGGTAAATACTAATCAAACCAAGTAGCCTTAAGGTTAGTTGTACTTACCAGAGGTGAAGAGTACGATGGACTTCAGACAGGAGTATTCGGCCGTGTCTACCTGAAGGGCTTTCAGTTTCTCCACCTGCTCTTGGAAGACACGTATGTGGTCCATGAAGGCCACCACTCTTTCGGCTGACATGGGGGAGGCGTGTAGACCGGCAGCAGCCAGCAGGGGCGCTACATGCAGTGGCATAGAGCACTGAGCAGCATTTAGAACGAACAGCTCACTCCACGACATACGCAGGAGCGCCACCTACACAAAAAAGGTCCACACATGTGAGACATTGCAAAAGATGGTTAAAAAAAAAAACCTTAAATAAACCTCAAGATATAAAATACATGAATATAAATGTGTGCGTTTCTTGTGCAAAGTCATAAAGAGGTATATATATATATATATATATATATATATATATAAATTAGCATAAAAATTCCATAGATTTTATACAATTATATGTTAATGAAAGAAAACATTGATGTCTTCTATTATATTGCTGTCACTATTAGCAATATACCACTCAAGGCTGTGCATTACAGTCATTTCATCTAGGTCAAGTGGGTTTCAGGAAAATGATCACAATAATGATTTACTGCTTTAATTTAGTTTCTTATAGATGTTCCAATAAACAGTGCATGTTACTCCCAAATGTTAATAACTTTTATTTTGACTGATGTTACCAGGCCCTCCTACCACTTTTTGTTATTGATTCAATAAATAAAATAAAAAATATTTTAAAATATTAGATAAAAGGAAAAAATATATAGTAAGTTAAAAAACTATCAAATAAAATATATTTATTCGTTTATAAAAATGTACAAAAAATAAAAAATTAAGAATACACAAATTAACATTTAAAAATCAAAAAACATTATTAAGTAAAATTATCTTGATTTACCTGGTCCATTAGCTGTAGGTCAGGAAAGAAAGGGATGTTCTTTGCCCACTCCACGGCACTGAACAGCAAACGGGCGGCCAATTCACAGATATTCTCGATGCCCATTAGATTGTTGGACTGCATGCACTGGGCTCCATATCGGGACGTGGGGTACGGCTCGGCCCGTAGGAGCAGAGAGATGAAGCCTGAGAGATACGGCTGCCCATTGTATGGGTCACTCCCGTTGCTCAGGTACTGTCCTGGACTGGTCTGCGAGTTGGACATACGACCCCTTTGCACAGCTGAGGAGGAGAAAATAAAAAGCAAAAAAGCATTAGAAGAGGATATTAATGTGTTTACTTGCAAAAACAACCAAATCCATCCACCACAATAGATCAAGTGCCCTTCTGCTTTCTAATGTCCAAGCAACTGCAGTCATAGCATCTGTGAAACCCATCAGAGAGATGCTGACCCCTCTGCTATCCATAAGTGAATAATGAGTGAGTGAACACTATGGGTGAAATGGTTTTTTTCACACTTCTTCAAACAAATGGTTCAGCCCGAGGCGAAGGGCAAAACAGAGGCCATTCCTGTAACGATGCAGCTCAGTGCCCATTTGGGAAACACCTGTTTAACTATCCTGCTGTCTGGCCAATAACTCAATTTACTATAAACCAGAGGGAGCATGAAATGAGCACAGAATGAAAAAGAGACTGTGTGTGTGTAAGAGGGGGTGACAAAAACGCAGAGGAAAATGTTATTGCTAAGAGGTTTCACAGACATACAGTAATAGAGTTTCTTCGAAGTGTCAGCTTTATCTCAGTTGTTCCTCATAAATGCCAGACCAAGACCTGAAAGTATCATTATTGTTTAATTTTAATAATTTAAATGTAAAAAAAGATTAACCAACAGCACATGCAAACCCTGAATCAGATGAATGTTAAGGGTGAATTAAGGTTGAAAGAATGACTAAATGAAGAACAAGGTGTTTAGAAACTACCGATATTTGATTTGATTGACCGATATTTGAGATCGTCAGCTTTAGCCCGACAATCAGATTAGGGTATCCAGGGGTAGAAACACCCTCTATGATCAACAACACAGTCACTCAGTAACCTCTAGCAAGGAAATCACACATGATCAGGACTCACATTGAAGATGAAAAGGAAGGAACAAGTCCACAAGCCTCTCATTATGATATGAAATACAAGCATAGTTTCCTTTAGGAAGGGAGAAACAGAATGGTGAGGATGCAGAAACATACATAATGAATGCTTCAGCAATGTGTGTACTTTACAACTTAAGCTTTTCCCTTTTCCTTGTTTTATACAGTTACAGAGTGAAAATTATATATATATATATATATATATATAAAAATGTCATTTGTGAATACACTACCAGCCAATAGTTGGGAGTCAGTAACATTTTTTGAAAGGAGTCTCTTTTGCTCACCAAGGCTGCATTTGTTTGATAAAAAAAAGGAATATTGTGAAATATTATGATTTAAAATAAGTTTTTTTATATTAATATATTTTTAAATGTATTTTTGTGGCCCAAAGTTGAGCAAAGTCTTCAGTGTCACATGATCCTTCAGAAATCAGTCTCATATACTGATTAGCTGCTCAAGAAACATTACTTGTTACATTTACATTTAGTCATTTAGCAGACACTTTTCTCCAAAGCGACTTACAAATGAAGGGCAATAGAATCAATCAAAAGTAACAAAAGAACAACACTTAAGTGCAAATGAGAAGTCTCAGTATAAAACAGTCTCATAAGCAAGGTGTGTGTGTGTGCTTGTGTGTGTGTATATATAGCTATATATTAGTGGTGGGCCGTTATCGGCATCAACGTGCTGCGTTAATGTGAGACTCTTATCGGGCGATAAAAAAAAAATATCGCCGTTAATCTATTCTCAAAGTTGGGTTGGTAGCTGGGTCTATACTAAGCGAGCTATGATGACTTTCACCTTGATATGTTATATAACCGACTGGCTGAGGCCAGCCTAAAAAAGATGCTCAGGACAGTTGACGGGCCACTGCTGCGCATCGTCACGAAAGCTTATCTTTTTCACGTGTTTTTAAGCCTTAATTACCGCTTGTCGATTTAAACATTAAAGCATCCTAAAACAAGACGCGGAAAAGCTGAACAGAGCTGGTTACTCGCGCGCTGTGTTCGGTGCGCATGAGAGAGAGAGAGCCGCGTATAACAGACAGCGACACTGAACCGAGCTCTCTTCTGCGAAGTTCTCCTCAAAGTCCCTCCTGCACCTGAACGAACAAATACTAATCGCAGTTTGAACAAACAAAAAGATGTGAAAGAGCCCAATTCAGTATTCGCGGTGTTCTGGTTTTCAGGGCTCACGCAGAGAAAGACGTCTCAAAACACTTGAACACCGAATCTGCTTCTTTTTGCTCTTGTGCCAACAAATAGCCTACATACAAAATATGTCAAAATATCCACCTTGGAAATTATGCTCGAAAAAACTGTCAGTTATTTCTTAAGTGAATGTAAACAGTTGAGGAAAAAAATGGGATGTGTATTATATTGGATGCGTTCGTCGTCTCTTAAAGTGACCGCGCCTAATTTAGCTACTGGCTGTTGTAATGTTAATCCAAGAAAATGAAGATGAAAATCACTCACTGCTCTTGACTGAATTACTTTGTAGTTTTAACAGTCAAACCAAAAATTATTCAGACACCAGATATAATTTTTGATATAGCAAAACTGTAATAATGTGAGAAATGTTGAAGGTGTCTGAATAAATGTAGGTTTGATTGTATATTTCATTTTTACATTGAAGACTATCCAGTGCTATTTTACATTTAATTATTTGGTTTCTGTACCTTGACACCTACAAACTTGAAAAAAACTTAAACATTGTGTAAATAGCACAAATAAATAAAAATAAACGAACATACAAATTAAAGAATTTCAAACAGGGCCCACTGGTACAACCTTCACCGGGTCCCTGCTGACCCCAGCTACGGCCCTGCTCACGCCTGTTTCACACATACTCCGTCTGCAGTGCGTATGCAGTCCGTGTGCGTTACGTATGTGGTGCAGCACGGACTCGATGTGCTTTCACACAGGACACGTTTGCAGTTTGCTACTCGGTACGTAAACGATCGCTGCACTGCTGCAGACGCAACGCTCCTGGAACGCAACTGGAATCCGTTAACATGGGTGCGTAAAAAAATATGCAACGCATACGCACTGCAGACGGAGTATGTGTGAAACAGGCGTAAGGTTGTTTGCACCTTGTGCAATCTGGAATTAGTTTACAGCTTTTTCAAACACTTTGTGATGCATTTTGGAAACAGGAGATGAGCCCCTTTTCTAATGCACCACCTTACTGTTTGTCAATTTTATTTGGGTAACACACATATTCTGAATGCCTTCGGCAGAATTCAAATGAGCCATTTTAATCTAGATTAATTTCAAGATCACAGTGAGATTAATCTAGATTTAAAAAATTAATCTATGCCCACCACTAATATATATATATATATATATATATATATATATATATATATATATATACACATACATACATACATGCACACACACACACTCAAAAATAGAGAGCTACAGTTTTTTATTTATTATTATTATTTTTTTTAAATAAGAAGATAAATAGATAAAGTATTATCAGTGCTGAAAATAGTTGTGCTGCTTATTTTTTGTGGAAAAGGTGAAGAAGAATTTCAGAAGAACAGCATTTATTTGAACCTGATTTCTTTTTTTTTTTCTTTTTTTATAATGTAATGTAAAGTCTTTGCTGTTTTTTTCTGGACTTTTTTCTCACATTATTTCGCTCTCTGCATAAAGCAGAAAAGAAAATCAAGATGGAAAACTGAGCACACTCAAGACTCTGATAAATCAAAAAGTGAATGTGCTTCATGTGTGTCAGAGGATTAACACTTGACTCACACTCAGAGGTCAAAAGTTACGGTAACTGGACTTTCCTGTTCCTCTTGTGTTTTCACTGTTTGTCGTTCTCTCCTGAAACTAGTTGTGATGGAGCTCTGGCATACCATGAGACAGAAAGGGTGGGGATAGGTGCACAATATTTGCTGAGCAAAAATGTGTTACATTGGGTGTTCAACCACATTTCTATACAAATATTTAATCTTACTTAATTAGGAGCAACTCACAATTGAACAAGTAAAATAGAAGTGCATACTTTCATAGGATATGTTACTAAAGACATGAACAGTGAAAGCAATTGTCAAAATGCATTCTTGTACCATTTTTTGGTTTATCATTTTTCTTTTACCATCAGCAGTGTTATTTTGTTATGGACTTGACTGATGTTTTGAAATAACTTTTTTTTTCAGTTTAGTTTTTTTTTGTTTGTTTGTTTGTTTTTAATAGTTATTTTTGGCTTCAATTTATTAAATTTTTTAGTTTTAGTAATTTTAGTACTTCAACTTGCCCTGGAAACATTTAACGTTTAAAAAAATCATTAATGAAATGGGTCTCAGACTTTTGAACCCAACTGTGTTTGAAGAATCATAAGGCTTTACGTTACACAGCAAATCAGAAGGAAGAGTCACCTCTGCCGGAGGTCACCTGTTTAAACGGGTTGAACAGCAGGATTAGCCAATCGACCAGGTGGGTGATATTTACCCAAACCCCACAGAAAGCCGTCACATTTGGACTTTGCTATGATCCTGTCTATTATTAATGTTTACTTTCCATTGACCTATATTTCACCCTGCACATGGGAAGTGACTGACTTATAGGTCATGAGATGAAGTCACAGTTTCAGAGATGCTCGGCAGAAGCAGCCCATGGTGGACATGCACAGTTTACTGCATCTGCACGCATGCTGCATCCATCCTTGGCCATTCTGCATGAAATCTTATACAAAAATCTGTGTTTTTTTATTTATTGTTATTTAATACTGCAATTTTTTTGTTAAAATGTATTTTATTTCAAGTAATTTATTAACTGCGGCATACTGGCCCAAGTCAAAGGTTTCCACCCCAAGTCTCTCTATTTATATCTCTATATGTGGCACAAGTACCTCTTTCTATTAGATTTTGTATGCCAGCACTTCTGCATGTGAGTGTCAGACTTCATTCAGTCCACATTGGTCGTTTTCTAGTTCTGACAAAGGTCACAACCTTGCGCATTGGAACATTCCAGCAGATGCACGTACTTGCAGAAGCCTGTGGAACTGACAAGGCAATCGCACTGCTTTCTTTCAATCAGAGGCGCCCTTTGTCAGGCTGGAATGCCAGTCATGTCAAGAGCAGCCGTAAGGTGTAAAAACAGGTAGAGCAATCGAAGAAGAGGGGCGCTAGGAGGAAAATCATCTCAGTGAGTCTAAGACATGAACGCACTAGCTGAATCCTTCAGATCATTCTATTATTACTTACATTTACACTCTTAAAAAGGGATCTTATGGGTTTGGAAAAAAAGGTAAAGAAATAATTAAAGATATTTCACTTTGTGTCGAGTTACATCAAAATTGACGCACCTACTGTACTTCCACAGAACATCCACAGGTTCCCATGTGGAATCAGGCTGTAAAACAGTCTATTTTTAATCAAGAAGGTCACTAAAAAGTATATGTGTATACATGTATGTGTGTAACCGGCAGCGTGATTCTGCCCCATTCATCATTACCAAACACACGTGATGAAATCGTAGGAGAGAGTGGGATTTCTGAGCACTGCAGAAAACAAAGAGCCTTAGAGAGAAACGCGTTTGACCTCATCTGTAACAATCAAGCCATGCAAGAGTTTCAAGTTTACCAATGATCTATAAAAGGCATTATCTGTCTGATATCTGATTCTGAACAAAGTCAGCATGTTCATTTAATCATGTCAATCAAAGGATATATAAGAACCTCACTCCTGTTGCATTTCTTTCTTCATCCTTGCATCTCTTCAATCCCAACTTTATTCTTAATACATATTATCTGTTAACTACCAATTCTCTATACATTAATATTTCCATCTTCCTTTAATAAGGTGGTGCAGGAAGATTTCTTAGAGTATCTTAAAGCATGCCAAATCCATTTATCTGTATCACACTCAAGGACTACATGAACTAGAGGACTTGACAATCAAGCTGTAATAACCAGGTGCACAGAATCTGATTTATTTTGCACTCGTACTGCACTCATGTGAATCCATGCATGCACTGCCAGAAGAAGACCTTCTGGATATTTTATGTAAAATACTATACAGTGCTGAGGAGCTTAGATACGACACTCAAGCAGAAACTGTATTACATAGTATGAATATATCATCATATTTATGTAGTTTATTAATTTATCTACGTACTTATCGAAGACTGTGCCCGCCTCAATTAGAGCCTTGGAAGGAATCTTTATAAGTGCTACAATACACTGTTCACTATCATTAATATGTATATGTGAATACTAAACATAAACCTCATAAACCCACAAGGTCCACAGTATAAGAGCCAAGTGTTTTGTTTGTTTGGCTCAAGCTGTGTTATGACTGCAGATTATATGTAATAGCTCAGTACAAGGTGCTTCTCTTTGCAATTGACTGAATTGCATAATTCAGAGAAGGCATCATTTATGAATGAAAAGAAAAAGCAAGGCTGCATGTGTTCATGTCTATATCTATTTTGTCTAAACAAATGCAAGGAGTGAAGGAAAAAAACATATTATTGATTTAAATGACTGCATTCAGACAGGTAAAGCAAACCAATGTCTTGTCTTATCTAAAGGAGTCTGTTGAGGAGTCTGATGTTTTCACATATTCAAATAAAAGTGCAAAACATTAAGACTGACATTCCACATGATTTTTACATTTTAGTGTTAAATAAATTCATCACACTATATTGGGTAAGTCACAATGGAACCGCCTGCCAAAGGCTTTTCTTTAAAAATGTAAACACTAAATCAATTATGAGAGACAAATACCAATATAATTAATACATTCTATAAAAAAAGTCATGAATATAGGACTTTAATTCTTAGGACTTTCATTCTGTTGTGACAACTATCCCCGGTCTCCACTACGCATCGGAAAACTAGATGTGGATATTTTCTAATTCAACAGGCCACTAAGGAATGTCAAAGTATAAAAGTGGGAATATTACGGACCCATATTTTTCATTGACTCTATCTTCTAACATGAAGCTCATCAAAGGTCAACAGACTAGAGAATGAAGAGGTTTTCTCGGGTTCTCCTTCAGTTTAAAAACATGACTAAATGAATTTTTCCCTGCAGTGATTTTCATAATCCAAATGAATGAGGAACTTGGCAGAGTTTTCACTATTAACTGCAGAGGACAACAACTTATCCACCACCGCAGAATTAAATTAAAAAAAAACCTAATAATTTAAACTTCTTTTGAAATTGACCATTTTTGAGGATGACTTTCAAAATACTTATGCCACAGATTAGTATTTAAACTCCAGAAGCAAATGAGATTAGTCCGTTTTTTTTAACAAAATAATTATTAAATAGGTAAATTATTAAAATAAATTGCTGTTGCAATGACCATTTAAACAGAGGCTGAAGAAAAAAACGAATCTTTCCGCATTACTCTCATAAAACAAACATTTATTAATGGTTATGTTTATCATTCTAATTAAGAACTTTTTGTTTTTGTTGTTGGCATTTGGTTCTTTAGAGATAAAGAATTCTTTGAGCAAAGGTTTTTGATGTTACATTGTAGGTTCTTCACATTAGCACATGGTTCTGGGTTTCTCAAATGCATAGAACAATAAACAGTTCTTTGAGGAACATTGCACTCAAACCCCTTAACTTTAGATCGGTCACCAAAATATGTTTGAGAAAATTTACACAAATTTTCTTTTTTTGAAAGAGATCCCTTATTGATTTGTAATCTAGATCATTTTACACTTGTAACAATAATTGTAGCAACTATACTTTTTGTGGAAAATATGCTTACAATAAAAGTTCCATTTAGAACCAAACTCCCATAGTGATGGTTCTCTTTTTTGGAAACTCTGGTACTTTGGAGAACAAAGTAATGATCCAAATGTCACAATATATATATATATTTTTTTTCAAAATCCATATAGCCTAGCAACTCAAGAACCTTATGCAATCAAAATTACCTTTATTAGAAGGAACTTAAGAGCCACTAATGAACCATTATTAAGTATGGTTTGATTTTTGGTCATTTTTAAGTGTTTCCTAGCTTCAGTTGTATTATTTGAATAATTTCTGTTCAGGTTTTTCAGAACTGTATTTTTCAATTGCATGCAGCAGTTGAACGCTGTAAGGTCTTACCCTCTCTCCTCATTCCGACCTTCAAGCACTTCTTCAGCCGGCAGTACTGGCACTGGTTCCGATGGTGCTGGTCGATGGGACAGTCTCGGTTCCCCCGGCAGGTGTAACTCAGGTTCCGTCTGACCGAGCGCTTGAAGAAGCTCTTGCAGCCCTCGCAGGTAAACTGGCCGTAGTGTTTGCCGCTGGACTTGTCCCCACACACCATGCAGTCCACGTTGGGAATTTTGTCCCCGGAGAGCGCGTCGTTGCCCGGGGTTGAACCTGAGGGAGTTCCCGGTGTCCCGCCGGGCTCCTGACTGCACATTTGCAGCTGGGAGCCGGGATCAGCCGAAATGTTCTCTTGCCACTGATTTACTACCATTGCCATGCTATCCCGCAACACTTTCTATGGCAACGACCGATACAATGCGACTCGTTTCCAGCGGGGAGGAGAGTTCAAACGATCCTGAACGACGCTTGAAGAGATCTGAAGATCACCTCCGAGATCTTCCTTCGACTAGAAAACTTGATAAAGCGAAACTTTACTTCTCTACTCAGAGGAGGTCTCGGAATGTTTGCAAAGTAAACAAGAAGGTGGCATAATTATTGAGAGGGAAATCCCAAATGCATGTTCATCTTGGAGTTTCAGAACGCTCCGAAAACTGTCAATATTGCGCGATAATGTCCGAGCGAACACGAGAAGATATCCGTTTGAAGCTTCACGATCTTCTCGAAATCCCACTTGTTTTACTTTCTATGTAAGACAAGCTCGCGATCGTAGGTATTATTAGGTATTTAAATGAAAAGACTGAATAAAGAACGCTTTCCAATCATTATTCTGATACGATAGTACCAAATCGTAATCTTCTTTCAAACAAGGGCGTACGCGAAAAAAAACATGTAAATATAATAAAAATGAATAAACGCTAATAGCCTAATTCTTTCCGTATGACAGTTCTCTGTACCAGGAATGTTGCTCAATAATCCGTCAAAACTTGTAGGTTCTGTTTAGTAGAGAAGATTCAGCCTGTTTCACTCGCCAGCTGTCTGTTTCATCTCTGAGAACCGTAGTTAAGAATTCGGTGAAAGTGACACTAAACAGCCGTGCTTACCATAGCTCCACCCACCTCATTGCATATAAGGATAAAGTGACCATATTAGTATATGACGTCTTCACAAGGGGCGGAGCTTTGATACCCTGAGCTTCTCAACTGGTCAATGGAGGTGCTAGATAAAAAGTCTTTGTCCAATTGTAAAAGCGCTGCTCTGGCACAATTAATGTGAATTGTTTAACAGTCTTGAGAAGAGACATTATCACTGATTATTTTTTATTATCATTACCTTAGTTAACTAATATAAGTGGCAAATGTGAATTATTCTGTTTTAATCTGTTGTCTAACAATTTTTTTTAATGTTCCGTTCTAGAATAAATGATTCAATGCTAGATACAAAAACCTTAAATAAAAATAAGCCTTTTTATTTTTTTACATTTAACCTCATCAGGTTCATTCTAAAAAGATATAATTTATGTTACATTTCAGTAATATTAATTTCAAAATGTTTGCATTCAATTATATGTCATGAAATCACGTTTATTTTGCACTCTTAATTATTTCATAACAAAATAAATAAAACTAAATGTGTTGACGTCTACTTAATTATAATGAGAGAAAAAGCAAATGAAGGGATCTAGATTCTTGTTTTTATTAGTGCGTTGTGGAGGTGTTAAGTTTACACCATTTGACAAAGGCTCCTGTCAGGAGTCTTCACTTCTGTTAGTTTAGTCTGTAATGAGCATATTGGGAAGCTGTTAATGGACAAAAGGTCACAGTGTAAATTACAGTGACAAGCACTGGGTTTACCATTACACCTAAAAGCTGTGAAGAAGCATAGATGTTAAAGGCATTGAACTAACTATCTTATGCCAACTATTTAAAGTCTTGTTTGTATGCAAATTAAACGCATTGGCATCTGTTTTAAAAGATTCAGTTACTTTAATAAGAATTTATTGGGGACTGTGTTAAAAGTATTTGACTGTGTATATTCATGTAGTAAATGTGGACTCAGTTGCAGAATTAATTTGTTTCCCTAATTGTTGACAGCTTAATTAAAACACTACATTTGGCAAAATACAACCTTTTAAAGCTTTGCTCTAGTTGTTTTTTGTAATGTCTCCAACTGATTTCAGAGAAGGTAAAAAAAAAAAGAAAAAAAAAAGAAACCTTTTGCAAACACTTCCTTTCCTATATAATGGAGATTTTACGAAACTACATTTGTTACATAAAAAAAATAACATAATAATAATGCAATAAACACTAATTCCTAATACTGTGAAAATAGAAAACAAATTAGGATAAGGAAATTAACTGGTAACTTATTTTTTAAAATTAATCATTGTGCAACAAGCTCTAAATGTGATGGCTTTCTTAAAGAGAATTATTTTAAAACGTTAAAGAGCATGTCAGTTCCATAGAGATGCATTAATATTTTCCCATCTGTGAGTAAGTGCAGTATTCCTTTAAACGAGTTTAAACTGTTACGCCTTGCTCTTTGTCTAGCGTTACATGCTAAGTAAACACTCATCTTTGTGTTGATGCCTTAGCAAAACAATAGCAATAAAAACAATCATAACACTGCCAGCATTATTTACAATGAGTTAAAACATGTTTAAATATGAAGCATATAGTAAATAAATGGAAATGAAAGAAAATAAATTATTTACATACTCACAAAACATATGGTTCCCAATTAGGCAGCATGCAAAGAAAAGAACTTGATGTTATTGTTGTCCCTGTTTAGCACGGCACTTCTAACGCTAGAGGCCATAAATTTGGCCTTTAGCTTAGCTTAATTGTTGTCACATGTAACCCTACCTGTCCTCCAATTAGCCTTTTGACTATCTATTAGATCATTCTGTGGCATAGTGACAAAGGGACGTTATTTAGTGATTATGTGTAATTCTATACAGTGATGGCATTTAAAATGTCCAAATGAAATGAATTGAGCTTTTCAGTATCATTAAATCAGAGGTTCATGTGAAAAATGGCTCATTATTTACTTACCCTCATGTTGTTCCTAACCCGTATTCAGTGAAATACAAACGCAGGATTTTTGAAGGATCATCATGCAGCTCTTTTCCATATAAGGCCAGTTTATAGCCTGTCCAGGTTAAAAAGACAAAAAACAACAACATAAATGTAGTCCATACAACTTGTGTGCTGGTCAACTTGTGTCTTCTGTGGTCATAAAATAAGAAAGACCAAGAGTTACAAACAATGTGATCCGTCATCAGAACTTTAATCTAAATGTGAATAAAAAACAGCATACAGGCTTGGAACAACAAGTAAATAATGAAAAAATCCATTTAAGCATTGCTGAACCTGCAAAAGGTGGAGCTATATCAAATTGTATGATCATAACCAGTCCAATACAAACATCCATATATCAGATGCATCTCTGGCATGATTGATTGTCATGATAAATGCACAGGGAGCTCATGCCTAGTATGAGGTGACTGATGATTGCAGCAACTGGCACAGTGACTCCCAGATTGAGGTCAGGGAGTAAACATGACCACATAGCATGGCCTAGGAAATGCAAAGGCCACCGGTTTGCAGGTTAATTTATGGAAGCTTTGACAGTTTGTGACCCATGATTCAGTGCCCCGTTTCTGACGTGAAAGACAAGCCAGTCCAAAAATGTACCCATAAACAATCACTTAGGTAACCTGAGTGTGAAGCAAAATATGGCCTAGAAGGTCCGCTTTCTGAATGCCCAGGGTCGGTTTGAAAGGACAGAGTTAAAGTTAGAGTACCGAATGATCAGTTTATCATTTAGATCATTTAGATCATTTATTCACCATTTGACAGATCAATTAAAAGCTCAGAGTAAAGATAAACATTGTTTTGAAAGTTTTTAAACAGAACCATTTTAGCAAAAAATGTATAAATGGTCAGCCAAAATCTTAAAATGAAATTATTTTAATCTCAAGCTAATATGATGGTTTCACACACACACACACACACACACACACACACACACACACACACACACACACACACACACACATATATATATATATATATATATATATATATATATATATATATATATATATATAAATGACAGTATTGTCTATAAAAACACTGGTTTATAATATA
This sequence comes from Carassius carassius, assembly GCF_963082965.1. Classification (NCBI taxonomy): domain Eukaryota; kingdom Metazoa; phylum Chordata; class Actinopteri; order Cypriniformes; family Cyprinidae; genus Carassius; species Carassius carassius. Next base: position 30,626,299 of record NC_081769.1, on the reverse strand, counting down.
AAGACTGGTTTAGTTTAATTTTGCCTTTGCATTTGTGCTTCATATTGTGGTTTGTTTGGACAGTGAGCTCTTTCCTCTCTCCGATTAGACTTAAGAGGTTAGACGTTGTGAAGCATGGCGTCTTTAACTGAGATTTATCTGTTCCTGTACTGACCTCTATGGGGTTGCCTGCCCTCACCCCAATGTCCTCTAGATTTATTTGGTTATTTGTTTATCTATTCTGAGGAGTCTTGCATTTCTCTCTAATTTTTTGTTTTCTTTTTTTTTCCTGTATATGCATCTATGTCTAATTTTTCACAGTGGTAGCAATATAAGGCTCTTTCCATGTGCTGATACAGTCAAAATACGGGGAAATGCACTGATGACCTTCATGACCTGGACACCCGCCTGAACTCAGCCCACAACATTCTGCAATGTACTGCTGCAACCAACATCTAGTAAGACATACCGCAGAGAAAAATAACCTCCAGGTTTTAAACTGAAGAATTTGAGTAAGCTTTCCATTGAGATACCACATCATATTTCCATTCGAGAAGGCCTTGAGAAAAAAATTCTCAAGTTCTTCATTTCTATGTGAGCTAAAATAGGTTCCATCTATCACTAAATTCATTCAAGCAACCCCAAAGCACTTGTCCACACACACATTTCTTATTAGGAGTTTCTGGGCTAAACGGGGAGAGCCAGAGTATGTGGCTAGCGTGACCTGACATGCCTCTGAAGCTGGAGGGGGTCTTGACCTTTGCTCTCGGGCTTCAAACCTAGGAAGATGAAAAAAGGGATTGGTTAGGAGGGTGACTTCTTAAACAAGAGCTTCTGTTTTAGACAGGAATGTCAGTTCCATAAAAAGACGCCTATAGAGAAGGAAAAAGCAGCAAAAAGTGAACCTGATAGAGAATGAAGATATAAAAGGAAAATTTTCATATATGCCCCATTTCACTATGATGTTTTTTTTTTTTATAACAGTGGTTTTATATGTATCATCAACAGCTGATATATAACATCTAGTTCTAAACCATTTTAGTTAATTCTGTCCTTCAAAATAACATTTCAATAAATCATTGAACTTGTATAATAGCTGTTGGCCTAAACAAGACAAGACAATAAATATAATATATAGATAAAGGTTAAATGTGTTCTCAAGGCATGGGTATTTTTCATGTGTTCACAGGCTGGGGCAAGTTGTCACATATGTTTTATATATTACAGTTTTATACTTTTTTTATACATTTTTTTTTAATATTATTTCTGATAGCTTTGAATGAAGAATTCTCTTGTAGCATGTTGTTATTTTGTTTAAGGCTTTGCATTTACTAAAATAAAAGTGGCAATATTAATATTAGTTGATACATTATAAACTAACATGAACTAAAAAAGTAACAAAAATATATATAAAAATAAAATTAACATTATCCAGAATTAATAAATCCTGTAATTTTTTGAGTTTATAGTCTTAGTTTTTTGTTACTTTTCCAGTTTTGCTCTTTTATGAATTGATTTGTGTTGCAGAATTGTTTTATTGGTTAAATTTTGCTGCCCATTAACAGGTTCACAATGTGACTACTTGCATGTACTGTATAATGCACTTTAACACTATTGGTCAACATGTGTTAAATGAAATGTAATGGTGGATTTTTTTTTTTTTTTAACTGGCTGCCAATACTTAAGCATGAAAAATAAGCAAGTGTGACATGCGATCTTTTCTGTAAAGTCTAGAGAAATGTATTAATTGTATCCATCACCTGCATAGAATAATGACAATATGCATGGTGGGATATACAGCAAAAGGTTTTTATTTTTATTTTTTACCCTCACTGCACTGTGTTGATTTTTCAAATGGAAAAAGGGACTGAAATACAAAACGTGGCACTCATGTACAACACGTCACCGGAGAAAGATATTTGATTATAAATGATCAGACTGGAAGACTGTGACCAATGAGCTTAACAAGGCAGAATACTGGGCTGTAACAGATTCACTAAACACCCCCCACCAGCCTTTCTGCCATAATGTGATGTTTATGGCCATTTTTACCCCCGGACTTCAGTCATGCGATGGAGCAATAAATTACTCAAGCAGGCCCGCTGGAGGGAAAGTCCTTGTGACTCTGTGCTGCAGTTCTAGCGGAGAGAGCGTGACATAGAGGGTCACATCTGTAGATAACCTTGTGTTTTCTCACCGTTTTTCTCCGACATTGTGGCCGCCTGGAAAGCACACATTACCCACCAATGGAGGGTTGGGATCTGCTCTGGGTGGAACAGTGCTGACACGTACCATCAATACATCTTAAGCAGAGCGTCTTTGTTCATGTCATTTTTGGGTCCAGCAGCAGATAAAGAGGCCAAAAACAGGAAATAAGAGGAAACGTGCGGAATTGTGAAAAATTATACTGCTGATCTTTGGAGCAGATTAAGAGTCAAGTTATGGTCAAGCTTATTATAGTCAAAGTCTCATAGGATTACAACTGGAACACATCTTCAAATTATTTGAATTTTGGGTCAATCAGTATGGATTTTCATTTGATAGTTCTTGAAGTTTTCATTAAGTTTCCTAAATATTGAACTTCTGGTTGTAACCTGACACAAAGAAAATTCTAACATTCGAAATATGAAAACACCCCATTATGACTATGGTCACTAAATGTTCCTTGCTTTTCTTCTTGTTTCTTAATCTAGCGGTCTAATAAATGTGGCATTGTATACTGCAAATATTGTTGGCTCTGTGTCAAACTGCTTATGCTTTCTCTGTTGTAAGTCATTTTGGATAAAGTCATCTGCTAAATGCATAAATATAAATGATGGTAGAGATGTAGAGGTGTGGTTCATCTTCAGTATAGCTTAAAGTAATCATTCGATAATTTTACATTTACATTTGGCATTTCTGTAGCTCAAAGCATGGCAGTAGCAATGCCAAAATCATGGATTTTTGGCTCCCAGGGAATGCATTAAATGTATACCATGAATGCAATGTAAGTCCCTTTGTTTAAACTTGTCTGCCAAATGCATAAATATAAATGTACTGTAGTTTAACACAGTACTAGCAATGCCAAGGTCATGGGTTCGATCCACAACAAAATTACAGATGCAAGCCCAGATTCTTCCTAAAAGCAAAAGGTACATAAAGAATCTGCGCTTGCATCAGACATGGTGTCCAAGCGGTCTGGATTTCACATAGAAGGGAGGCCAAATTCCCTGCAGTTAAAATCTCAGACGGTGGTCTTTAACACGTTCTCTCTCCCTCTCCCTCTGCCTCCCAGTCCCAATAAAAACCTTCTGACCACCGGTTGACCTTTCACCATTCTTCCCCCATCCAATGCTCTCTGTTCACTCCACCACTGCAGTCCAGTGGAGGCCAATGGGGGCCAGCAGCTGTGGGGAGGGGGATATGAGGTCATGAAGGTCACGGTACTGGTAAAGTCATCGGCGAGGATCCAATGTGGGGCATCATTTCCCCCCTTCAAAGGCAGTCCTGACATCCACAGGGGCCGCCCCGATGGCCCCGCTGTTCTTGAGCTTTCAAGACCTGAGACAGACAAGGGTAAATAAATTGATACCAGGTGTTAGCTAGCCCCCTTCCAAAAACTCCACCAAATCGGGGCCCCATTTCACACTAATAAACCCCGTACGGGTGCGTGAGGTATGGCAGCATGGCGGCCCAAGCCAAAACAAGTTTGGTACCGCCTAATCCGTTGAGGATTGAGTATGCAAATTCAAAGGCATTTTAGCTCAGATTTGGAATAGAAAGAGGTGGGGGCATCAAAGCCCACAATCACCACCAAAAAAAGCTGACCCCTTGAATAACTGTGAAGATCAAGCCAAGTGAATGGGAATCACTGTGGCGAAAACAAATCGGCTCTGACAATGAGTGAAGAGCAAGCAGAGAGACACCATCAGCGCACAAGTGCTTCTGTTCTGGTGTTAGAAGCGAAAGGGGCGGCTTTGAAAGCTCCGCCATGTGCAGGTTGGCCCCTCTTCTCTTTCTAAATCCCTCTAAAACTGTGCAGGGGCCCCAATTAACGCTAATTAACATCAACGACAGGCAAGGGGTCATTAGTCCAGCTAATCCGTGGTTTACATCTTGCACATGGAACCCTGCTGGCCAATTCTCACCCCAATCATAGAAAGGACACGTTGTTTTAAAAAAAAGGCCAGCATCAAAGCTTTACCACTCCACAAACTGCCCCATTAGTCCAAGATCTGGACTCGGATGAGATGGCACTCAAAGTCCCCCCGAGGCCTGGGTGTCAAGCCAAGTCTCTGTGGTTTGAGTCGTCAACAACTTGTTTGGGTCCTTCATGATCCACGGCCATTTGCAGAACAGGTGGTCCATGAAAGAGGTTAAAGGTGTGATACTGTAAAATGCCCCATTATGGGCGATACATTCTGGCGGGCTGTACTGTAGTGGAGGATGCAATGCTCTGATGGGTGGAGAGGAAGGCTCTGTTTCAAAATCTAGTTGGCTCCCTATGTAGGCAGCATTTTAAGCCATCATAAAACTATTTAAAACAGGCTATGTGTATGTTTTTGAACTAAGTTAAACATGGGTTGCTGCCCATACAGAGCACTCCAAATAAGTCACTTATGAGGTTCCACTTGAGTTAGGATGTCAGCTCACTCGGATTTGGAACAGAGCCGATGTCACTATGATAAGATTACACTGCCTAGAGGGGCTGAGAAGCACATTATACAGGACATTGACTCACAGCAGTGGGGATAAGAACAGTCAAAGATGAAGAAATGCTGAATGACGAATGATTAATATTAATCATATTAATATTTATGATATAAATAAAAAAATCATACTAATAAATAATTATTAGCATGCAAATAGTCATAAATAGGTGGTCTGGCAGATATATTAAAATATAAATAAATAAATAAATAGACTCAAATTTGTTGAAATTTTTATATAATTATTAAAATAATTAAAACAATAATTAATAATAATAAAACAAATAAAATCATAGAATACATAGTTCAACTGGAATATATATATGAATTTTATCATATATATTAATATTAATCACACAAACTTAAGTTCAAACAGAAACTGTTTAGTAATTACTTTTTTTAAAGCAACTTGTGAAACAGGTGAAAAATGTGCATAAAATAAATGTGTAGCTAAAAGTGTATGATTTGAAAAGGTGAAATCTCTTATTCTGATTTGGTCACTCCCGAGAAACAGAGCACATGTTGGATGACGATCATTTACAGAGTTCACAACAGAGAGACTAGCAAAGAAGACAGAAGAGCCCAAGACTAAGCTTTCTAGCAAACAAAAAGTCAGGGTGAGTTACGAGATTGATTTAGTTTGCCTCCGATTGATGTTCTAAAGCAGAAAGGTAAAAATTAACCCAATAAAACAGTAGAAAGAAAGAAAAAAACAATCAAGAATTAATTTGCATGTCTCAAACTTTTCTTGTTAAGCAAATAATAAATAAATTATAATAATAAAAGAAATTAAATATCACATTGTTTAATCAGAGTAAATGATTCTGTCAGTATGGAATGGAATGATACAAAAAAGTTTGATGTTCTTTTTCAAAATGATTCTGAATATCGCAAAAATGTGCATATGAATTTAACTTCTAAATAACACAACAAAAAATATATTTTTAGCTCACAATGAAATGCTAAACTGAAACACACTTTTAACTAATTACTTCTGTTGTTTTAACAGAGTTCATCATGTAGCACAGGGGTCAGCGGTTATTGGGAAATCATGCGTTCGGAGGCAAAAATGTTCTTGTCTGGCGAAAATATGTGCAGCTTTGAGTGAAACCTCATAAACCCTCAGAGCTAAAGGGCAGTTTGGAGATGTTTTAAATAAAAGTTGCTCACACATATACTGGCACCTATTGCTCTAGGGTTGTTCCCTCCCCTCCCCCGGCTCTGAAACCCGATCTGGTGGCATGCAGTTCGGAATTCTTCATTCACCCTGACATTTGACCTCTGGCCTTTTTGGCAGCGCACAGAAGAGAAGATGAAGTGTCCAAGGCTCTTTTTCTCCAACACAAAAAATCTCCTGTTCTTGCAAGCCTCCCACACACTCGCACACACACATAAACACTTTCTGGATGACTATGCAATGTGTACCCCTTGTTATTGGATCCATGGAACACAATTACGTGTAATATCTGGATAACAGTCTGTGACATCAAGAGGGCATTTTATAAGTGCGATTCCCACTCTCCTGTTTAACTGCCCACAGTCTAGTGCAACTTAAAAGCTTTGCACAATGCTTTCTGAACCATCTGATCATTATGAGTGGTGTATTATGGAGCTCCTCTGTCATTTTCCTCTTTGATTGCGCCATTACAATGTAATCAGTGTTTGAGCCTGAGTGAAAAGGCTTCTTGTACTGCTTCTGAGTAATTCTTGCCTTGCAAGTGTGTGCGCACAGCTTTAGTTCCATTCATGCGCACCACAACAAACTACTGTTGAGTGAGTGTCAAGCCATTTGATATACTGCCTTACTTTGTGAAGCGGTTATCTTGCTTTGTTACTTTTCCCTTTTTCTTGAAATTCGGCCGATCGTTGCCTAACAGACAAACACGTATGAAAGAACAATGTCCAATGGGACCAATTTGGCTTTCTGCGTGAATTATTGTCATGAGCAATCTAAATGTAAAAATTCAACAGTAGTGTGTACAAAGACTAAATTTGTAAATTAGACTTCAAATTTACAGACAAATGTCATTATGATCTCTCTAGCTTCACCAAAGACCAAATTATCTGAGATACAATCTCTATGTTTATATCTACTGCTAATACTCTAACAGTAGCTCACAATTTGCATCTATTTTTATTTCAGGAGAAACACCAGAGTCAAAGTTAACACAACAAAACAAGCAGGTATTAAACCTCTTGTTTCTCGTTTTTTAACTTGGGGAAAAATGCCTCAGTAATATTAAACGTATCTTAACAATGCCTCAAACTGTGTTCAAATATGCAAACGTCTTCTCAAATCAAAGATCTACCTTAATGTTATAGCTTTTTGTTGTTACAGTATGTCAACAATGGTCTGCATTTCTGAAACTTTAAGCCAAACATCTCAAAGCTAAATGAAACACAACTGAGAAGTTCTGAAACTATAGTCTTTTGCGGAGAGAAATAAACTCAAAACATTATGGAAGACATTATGGATATCTGAGAAAAAGTAAAGGAAAAATGGGAAAAAAGTAAATACAAAAAAATAAACGTTTAGATAATGGAGAAGAAATTGACTTTGACAGCAGCTCAAATGAAAGCTCAAAGCTATCTGAGCTCGGTTTGTGACATTGGTGAAGTATCTCTTGAAGCTACATCTCAACATTAAGAAAACTCAGATTTGCCAAAGTCGACAATTAAACCATAAATCATAACCGAAAAGTCTCTTGAGCTATAAATGAGCAACAGCTCTTTGTCAGCTAAACCTGAAATGAAATAATCCTTAAATTATTTCATCTTTAAGATTCAGAAAACAATCTCAAAAGCATTGGAGAAACATCTGAGAAAAAGGTGATACATGAATGAAAGATAACTGAGAACTAATAAGTCTACTATTTGGGAATTTGTTTGTTTTAAACATCAGCTTTGCCTTAGATATTTCTCCTGAAAAAAGAAATAAGAATAAACAAAAGCGTCTAAGAGACCTTTGACTTTTAATGGCAGGCTTCTGAATCTGAGCAAAGTTTGAGACATTGTTGAGATGACTTGTGAAACCCTAGAGATGCTTCTCAACAATGTCAAACTGTGCTCAGAATTGTCATTCCAATTCCAATTAATGTTATACTGTAGCTCAATACTGTTATTGTACTTTCCTCTATTTACTTTATTCAATATTTGAGAAACATCTCTGGCAAAGTTTATACTTAAATCTAACACAAATGAGAACTCCATTAAATCTTGTGAGCTATGAACGAACAACAGCAATAAACGTTTCCTCTTTAAATGGACTAAAATGGCCAACGACTAACCGGAAATCAAATGAGCCATAAATGGATTCATCTTTAAGATCGAGAAAGTCTTTTTTGGAAAACTAAGTGTTTTTTGGAATTCTAGGAGAAATGTCTGAGACAAAAGTTGATAGTTTAAAACAGTTTTCAGTTATGTTATATTAAAGTATCAACTTTTCCTCTTTGTCTAGACTAAAATGACCAGTCAACCAAACCTAAAATCAAATGTTACTCAAAGACTTTAATCTTTAGAATCTTTAAACCTTTTAAGAATTTTCAGGAGTTTTTTGGAATCATAGCAGAAACCGATTAATACTTAAAATGTAACATAACTGAGAACTCAATTAAGTCTCCTGATCTATGATAGAGCAACCGCTGAGCAATAAAATGTACGTCTGAATTGCTTTAATTATGCTGTTTGGATTAATAAAAGTAGAACATCTGAAAAGACAGCATGTGGTTTCATTTACTCCGTTGTTTGAGGAATCCTTTCAACCCCAGTGACCAAGTGTGGTGGATCCTTAACTGTGGAAAATCAATGAAGGAAAAGTTCTCCTGATCCTCCACACCGTGTCTGATTAAATGTAGCCGATTTCTACGGCCTGTGCTTAGAGAGCCCCGGCCTGAATGGAGAGTCAGAGGGAAACCAGTGTGTGCTGTTTGCCCAAAAGCCCAGAGGGCAGACAGCAAAGGATCCTGCAAACTGGTTATTATGGTCATTCCTGATCACAGAAGGCATCCCCTCCAATATCATTTATAGCTAGGATCAAATTGACACATGGCTAAACACGCTTGTGCATCATAAGCACACTGAACTAAACACTAGGCCTCACAATAGGAGCATCAGAACTTGTTCTAACACTCTCCCCGGGGAATCATGGGAAAGCAGCTCAGAGGGGAAAAAGCCTCCGCATCTGTCTCCTGCCTAAAGGGAGAGTGGGATGACATTCCTTCACGAGCATCCCACCCTCGACAGACTGCCTTATGAAGCCATCATTCACCCGATCAATGGCTCAGCGGCCTGAACCAGCCTCCCCAGGAGCAAGAGAATAGGGCGAGGAGGAGCTGCGGGCTCCAGTGGGCCGGGCAGCCCTCTAGCGCTGTGATCTGTCACTCCGGCTGGTGAAGAGGCAGAAGGGAAAGTTATTAGCTACCCTCCTCTCACAGTCAGCCACAAACAGCAACCTCCACTGACGAAAGGTGCAACCTTTTTAATGGAGATAAAACACTCAGCACACATCTTACAATATTGCAAGTGTGACATTTGAATTGTGTTATGTTTAAGACTACTTCCAATGAACTCTTCGGTTAAATTGCTTAGGGGTGGGCAATAAAGTCGAGATTTTTTACTTTATTTGAATCACTGAACTATGGAAGATTTGATTGTTTTTTCTTAATTGTGGGGTGTTAACTTCCAATTGCAAGAAAAAAGTCCACATTTTGAACTGTCAGAAAAAATGTCAGAAATGTCAAAAATTATCCTTTTATTATTATTTATTATTAATAATCCCAAGCTTGTTTCAGCCACTGGTTTTTGGTTCTGTCTTTATTTCTCTCAAGTGTAACATTTTATCTCACAATTCTGACTTATTAACTTGCAACTGTGAGATACAAACTTTTTTAAAACCCTTCTTATTTTTATTCCGATAAATAATGTTTTAACTTTCAAATACTAACTATATTTCTCACAACTTTGAGTTTATATCTCTCTTTTATTCTGTCACATACTTAAGTATGTCAGCAATACGCATCACCAATAATAATTAGGCTTGTCATTATATCAATTTAGTACAAACTGAACAAATCCTCACAGGTTTGAAATTCTCAAAATCGCCTCACAATGAATTAATAACTTACAAATACATTTTGACTTGACCTGACACTTCAACATTTTTGGCGTGTTGACAAACTAGAAAAGCACCATAGTTTTTCAGCGAGTATTCATTCATTCTACTTCAACATTTCACATTTAATTAAATGTGATACTTGCCATTACTTTGTAATTATTTGTTTCAAAGTGTGAATAACTAAAGCTAAATTTCTTGTTGGGCTGCCTGATACATCTTTATTAATGAATTTAGGCCGAGCCAAATTTTGGGTTAAAAAAAAAGTTCAAGTAAATGACTACAAAGTCCTGAAAACTGTTCATAATGACTACTTAACACTTCTAATGTTAATAAATGTAATTCAAACTTAATTTAGAACAATAAAACCCATCCAAACAGTGATCAAGAGACTAAACATACAGGCTTTACCTTAGTCTTACTTCTAAATGCAAATTTAAGTTGCTTTTAGAGCATGAAAGACATTGCAAATTTAGGTTTGGACAGAACCATTCATCTAATCCTGCCAAGTGATGTGTGACAGTCACAATCCATTATCCTTAACTCCTTGTTAGATTTGGAGGGAAAAAAAGCCTCTCCATTGTGCCAAATGAGTTTACTCTTAGATTATGTGAACTTGTGAAACACTTTTTTTTCACAAAGAGGGTTAAGTTAAAGCGGATATGCCAAAATATCATGGAGTATGGCTTTAAAAAGGGAATGAATCAAAGCTTTGTGAAGCCAAGAGGAGATGTTCTGCAGAAACTGAAATAAGGCTTGTAAATGTAAAGGCTTGCATGTATATTTACTCATTTTTGCAGAAACAATGCAGAAGTGTATGAAAGAATGTCTGCTAAATTAATGGAAATAAATTCAATTATTATTATTATTTTTTTGCAAAGTTCCCTGCTCAAGCTGTTTTGGTGTTCATTCACATTGTTCATTGATTATTATATATAGTATTCAGATGCATTTTAAATTATTTTTAAAAGTTTTATTGCCCAAAAAAAATTAAATAAATTGATCCTGACACAAAATAGCCAGCTAACATTAATTGACTAATCAGATCAGATTCACATGTGAAAGTGTGAATGAGTACAAGTCAGGTAAAATCACACTGAGGCAACATTTCTAAGTTTCATTTAGTTTTACTTGATGAACTAAAATGACTAAAACTGAAAGTGAAATAGAAAAAGAATAAAAATTCTAATTAAAGCTATATATACGTATAGACAAAAAAAAAGGATAAAAACAGAAAATTACTATTACTAAAACTTTAGCTACAATTAAAATGAATTTAAAATATAAACAAATTCAAAATAGTCATACAAACTATAATTTAGAAATAGAATGAAATAGGAACAGAAATGTCAAATAAAACAGAATTTCAATTATACTTAAAATTAAGAAAAGTAATACAAAAAATTGCAATACTCAATTTCTTAGTTCGTTTTTCACTGCTAAAGCTGTAGATATTTTTCGCCTAGACTGTATCTTCCAAACCTATGATTATTTCAGCTAAAATGGACAGCCAGAAAACAGCCAGCTATAGTTAATGACATAATTACACAAACACTCAAGAACAGCCCACATGACTACAATGGACCCGTGGCACCACAAACCTCACGGAATTGCCTGTGTGCATATTTATTTACGTTCGTTAGCTCGATCTGATTTTCAGCGGTTTGTGAAGGACTTCATTATGATGGCACTCTCCAATCCAACAGATTTTTGACCCCAAACAGCATTGAACACTGGGATGAGTAAATCTCTAAGCCATGCATTGAAGGGAGGCTTAAATGCGAACTATGCATTCATTCAGGAGCATTTTTTTTTTTTTCAACACAAGGGAGTGGAATCTCCCGAGAATGAACCATCTCAGGGAGTTTCTAAAAAAAATGCAGGTTCTGGATGAGCTGCTAAGAAAGAAAAACAAGAGATGAAAAAATCCCCAAAGGTCCCTGTCCTCCCTGTCATCCCCCACTGTGGCCCGGCCTACAGGGCTTTTCTCTAGCGCCGGGCCTCCGTTTGGCCCCCCTCTGTCTCTTTCAGCCCTCCACAAAGCAGCAAGCCATGTTATTTGAGGCACTAAAGAGTTAACCCTCCTCACTGCTCCAACACAATGGCCTCCCCATTGAGGGCTTTCTTCATTTAACCTTCCTAATGACAGGTTTCATCCTCTTTCCCCTGATGAAAAGGAGGAGCAGGAGCTAACCCACCACCTTTCTCTTTTACCTCCTTTCACGTTTCTTCCCATTTCCACACCTCCCAAATGCGCCGGCTTTCACTTTACAGTCTGATGTGACAACTCTTTACAGTAAATGACATTGTCATCGCATTGGGTGACAGTTTTGTGCTAGTGAGGCATTAACTTTTTTACTTGTGGTAAATGCAGTTGCCAGACTCAGAAAAGTGATCTTATTTTGGTTTAGCGTGCAGACACAACTATAAATGAACAGTTTGTAGGTTGAGTCACCTGTAAAAGTCAAAACAAAACATTGCTTTGTTTGTTTAGGCAGAGAGAAACAGCAACATACCTTAACCAATCACGTGAGTTTGGGGCAGGGCCATATGTTCGTTCAACCAATAGGGGGTTAGTGTCTGGGAAACACGTTTATAAACAGTTTTATTGATTTATTTATTTGCACATTAATTTCTCAATTTACTACAAATGCACCATTATTAAATACTGATATATACTGATAAGCCAATTTTAAATTTAAATGGAGATATTGATATTGTATAGCCTATTGTTTTTCCTAAATTAAAAATTTAATACTAAAAAAACTGAAAATTTAATAAATAATTTTAAATGCCACATCAAATGCTAACATATAACAAAAATATAAAACATATATGAAATGTAATGTAAAATGTTACTCTATATACATACATATATATATATATATATATATATATATATATATATATATATATATATATATATATATAAAAATAAATATAAATATACTATTATATATTGTATTCTATTACATTAATTATTATATTAATAATTGTTCATGTTTCATCAGAGGGGAGGGACATCTTGAAAATCTTTCAAAAAACTCGAGGGGTTGTAGTACATACGAGTACAAATTTCTAAAAGTGGAGGGAGAACATATTCATCATATTGACTACACCCTTCAGAGGTTGTAGTTCAGGAGGAAAATAAGCAACAGTTGTCAGTAGAAGTTTAGCTTGGGTCAGTTCCTACCACTGTTCAGCTGGGATGAGAAGGCACGCTTCCTGTTGTTTGGGCTCACGGTTAGTCATACTGTAAGCTGCTGCAGACACAAAGAAAGTGCGAGAAAGCGGCCCGCTGCTGCCAGCGCTGAGCAGGGGTGCGACAGGGGTGAGCAGTTTTGACTGGGGGTCGACAGAGAACATTGACAAGAGTGTTCGCTCTAACTCAGCCTCCATGTCTCCTGTCTCTGTGTCTCACCCTTTTCCACACCAAAAAGGGGGGGGGGGGGATTTTTACGGTTGACCTTCTCCTCACGCTTTTGTGAACCTCTTCACCTCATGTCAATTCTCTTGACCTACTTGGTCGCCCCGGAGCAAGCCACTTATAAGAGCGAGATGAAATTCTGTAGGCCATGCTCACATATGTTTCTTGTTGTCAGCGAACACTAATACTTTAGGATTTTGATTCTTGCTATTGAAAAGATCGAGGGAAAAACAGAGGAGCAACTGTTTGTTATTGTGCTTATGAGAGAGGGAAAAGGACACTCAATTCTGAAATGAACGCAAAACAGCCACATGAGACGCTGCCAAATTCACTCCGGTGATGCGTCTAAATGATGCATAGTTCATATTGATGATATTGAGTGATAGCTTCCATAAATTAATGAATGCATCTCATCAACGATATTAATTTAGTAAATTTAGACTTTTTTTGATGAACAGTACATGTATTCCAAGCAGCTTAATTTTCATTCATGCCACATATGGAATTTAACCTAAGGACCAAACCTCAAACTCCACATCTCTCTTTTCTTTCTCATTACCATCATCACTGACCTGGATTAAACATTTGAACCATATGTAGATCTGTCTGCCTCAGGTATAAGAGCAGAATGAAGTCAGAAAGCTGCTCAGATAGTGCACTTAAGAGCAAGTCAAAGAGCAAGATGCATTTCTGCTGGTAGATGCAGGATATTTTATGGTAAAACGAGTCCAAACAAAAAGCCATGAATGTGGGGAGGTTTCATGTGTGTGTGTGTGTGTGTGTGTGTGTGTGTGTGTGTGTGTGTGTGTGTGTGTGTGTGTGTGTGTGTGTGTGTGTGTGTGTGTGTGTGTGTGTGTGTGTGTGTGTGTGTGTGTGTGTGTGGTGTGTGTGTGTGTGTGTGAAGGGTGAGGTGGAGGGTTTCCGAGAAAAGCCGTTTGTCTATTTTGCAAGCGGTCAAGGACCTTCACTGTCATGTCCAAAAGTTTAGGGAAAATGCATTCTGAACACAAAGTCAAACTAGATTTTCACATTTTTCTGATGTTCTTGCTCATGCATCGTGAAAAGATAATGCTACACTCTTATGACTCTTTATCACTCTTTGACACACATGAACCTTTTACAGCTTCTTTATAATGGGAAAAGGTTCTCCAGATTATGGAACCTTTATTTTTTACATTTCCATGGTTCTCGGAAGCGCAAGTTGTCATAGTTGAGGAAACTACAACAAATATATTTTTTTGCTTTCCTATTTGCCCCAACAGCAAATATTGATTATATTGGTCAGAAGAACAAAATACTTCAAATTATAAATTCATATATATTTTTAAAACGATTTAACATGATAATAATGCATCATCACCATCTATATTGCTAATGGTCTATTAAAATGTTCTTCATATTAAGAAATAAAAAAATATTCTTTTAAGAACTGTTCACTAAAAGGTTCTTTATGGAACCAAAAGGGTTCTTCTATTACATTGCTGTGAATCCCCTTTTTGGTACCCTTGTTTTTAATCCTATAGACTAGCATTCAGAGTAGTTGCTAAGATGAATTAGTTTGTTGCTAGGTGCTTGTCAAAAGAGCCCACCCTCAAATCTCTACAACATTCAGGATCTCAACACATCTCTCTCTCTCTCTGTATATAAATATATATTATAAAGTTCCTTATTGACATCTATGGTTCCACAAAGAAACTTTAACATCCATAAAACCTTTCCATTCCACAAAAGTTTCTTTATATTGGAAAAAGAACCTTTTCATAACAAAAAGTTCTTCACACTAGGATTTTTTCTTTCTTTTTGGATCTTTTCATTTAGGGCTCAGACACCTCCTTTAACAAGTATACTTGATTTTTTGGTAAAATGGTACAAGCACACTTCTCCTCAACTGGCTGCTCGATTTACGTGCCAAAGTTTAATGCTTAGGGTCAGGGGTTGCAGTTTGGCGTGAACTACCTCTGGGCTGTAACCAGAGTGGACCTGTTCCTTACCAAACCAACACTAATGTAGAAACAGGAGATGCAATTCACCTCCACAAAGCCATTGAAGACTTTGACAATCTCTACATCAGATCAGCTGCATGCACGGGGGAAAAGATAAAGTGTTAAACTTAAAGGGTTGAGAGGAAATGCAGTAAACCCTCGGCCAAACTCAAGGTTTGTTTGCTCAAATGTTTTATTTAACCTCTAATCACCACATTAAGGCTTTCTTTCATTTGGCTTTTTACGCTCTCAAAGGCCTCGTTTTAAAGCACTAATGAAAATAAACCGCAGGGCCCCCGTCTCTTTATTTTGAGAGGGAACACTGGAGCCTCGGGTTCAGAGCGGGGTGAAAAACAGAGGGCATCTGGAACAAAGACCAGAAGACCTAGAGGTCAAATGGCCTGGTGTCCAGAACTTCTTCAGCGGACGTGGACGGAGAGAGAGCGAGGCGCTTGTATAATCACAGATCCGTTTTGTCCATGCGTGTAGGATAGAATATATCACATGGCGCTGACATGCCAACAATAGATAATGTTTTGTGTGAATCTTTTCAGCAGGCCACGCATCTGGACCGCTGCAGATTAACCCTCCATTCTCTGGCCTGCTTTCAGCAGATGACTTCTGCATCTGTCCTGGACTGACTGGATCCACACAATTACTGTAGACCCTGAGTGGGAGATTTCCAGGTGAAGAACATTATCCCGGGCTCTTTAGGGTCAAAGTTAATGAGGGGAATTATAAACCATCACTAACGTGCTGCATTTTCTTTCCTCACAACCCTGGACAGTCATGGTGTGTGTGCTCTTTATTTAAATAGGGGTCATCGTTGATCTTTTGTGCTCTTATGAAGTGTGCTTGTATAACGAGATTTCATTAAAATTGTGGTATTTAAAGGCCATTCGACTAGGCCGTGTTACTTTGACCCAAAGTTCAATTAGATGTCTCTAAGCACAATACGGACAGCTCTAACTAATGAACAACCATTATTTAGTTACTTTTATGCTGGAAATTGGAGTAGAACCAATTTTCACTTCATAATGGCTTGATAATGTAAAAAAATTCAAAGAAATGGCAAGTAACACACTTTAAGTACTTCACATTTGAAGTAAATATGAAGTACTTAAGTAGACTGAAATAGTATTTTCTCATAAAATCTATTATTTTATTTTTTTTACAGTTAATTTTCTCATTAGGATTAGTGAATTGAACAAATTTTGACCCTTCACTTTTGATGTGTAACAAATACTGCAAAGTTTGTGATATGAACTTGAATGTTTCCTCAAATTTACAGAGGTGGGTTACTTTTTTTTGCCAAGAATAAATAAATAAACACAGAAAAAGACAGATAGACAGACAAACAAATAAATGGGCAAGCACTACTCACACTTTTAAAAATATAAAATTCTACACTAGGGGAAGTCTACACTAGGGGAAGTCGTGGCCTAATGGTTAGAGAGTTGGACTCCCAATCGAAAGGTTGTGAGTTCGAGTCCCGGGCCGGCAGGAATTGTGGGTGGGGGGAGTGCATGTACAGTTCTCTCTCCACCTTCAATACCACGACTTAGGTGCCCTTGAGCAAGGCATCGATCCCCCAACTGCTCCCCGGGCGCCGCAGCATAAATGGCTGCCCACTGCTTCGGGTGTGTGCTCACAGTGTGTGTGTGTTCACTGCTCTGTGTGTGTGCACTTCGGATGGGTTAAATGCAGAGCACAAATTCTGAGTATGGGTCACCATACTTGGCTGAATGTCACTTCACTTTCACTTCACTTTCACTTTCACTGTGTAAAATGATTTTTGTAAACATAACGATTATTGAAGCACATATGAAACTGTTGTTTTTTGCAAGTTGTTTTGATCTAAATTTGAGTGCATTTTGAATGCAACTGCTATTTTTCCAAACATAATCACATTTTTATGAACTCTTACTATAGATTGTGTTAACTTTAAAGGAGGTATTGTATTTTAACTACATTTAGGAAAGATTTACAAGTCTTTTGTTGTTTTTATTAGCATGGTATGCTTCAGATCGTGTTTCACTATGAGCTGTGCCATTAAATAACACTCAAATATCATCCTGTCCTACTCGCTAATGTCCCAAACGAGGTAATGTCCTGTCATGTGACCCCCATCACCCACCTGTGTAGACTTTGTCTTAATCCCTGCTGATCTCCTCTCTGCTTTGAATACTCGGACTACTGAGTGTAACTAATTCTCCCACACAAGGATATTGTCCTCCCCATTTCAGCTTTGTCTTTCCTCTCTTTCTCTAGTCTCATTCGTTTGCCGAGCAGCCGGACAAAAAAAAATCCTCCAAATTAAAAAGACTTAATGAGCTATTACTCTCACCTTAAATCTAATTGTCTGCTTTGCCTCCAAAATGGATAAACAATCAGTCCGGGGAATATCCTCTCTGAATGCACTGTTTCAACTCTTTGTTTGAAATCTAAAAACAATGCCAATTTTGCTTAGAGCTCATGTATTTAACAGTGGCCTGTTTGAAATACAAAGGTACACATGATTGTGATGGAAAAATCAGACACAAAGCATCTGCACTCCTTTTAAAAGAATAGTTCACCCATAAATGAAAACTGTCATCATTTACTAAACCCTTATGTCATTCCAAACCTGTATGACTTTCTGTAAAACCAAAAATGTGATGTTTTGCAGAATGTCCAAGCTGCTCTTTGCCATGCAGTGGATAATAAGTAAGGTCTAAAAAGGACAAGCAAAAAATTATAAAATTAACACATATTAATGCACTCAACATATAGTAATGTACTTCATGCTTATGCTTGTATACAATAGTGTTCAATTGTTTTTTTGTATACATTACAATGTAATACATGACTAATGACATTTATAATGTTACAAAAGATTTATATTTCAAATAAATGCTGTTCTTTTGAACACTTTATTTATCATAGAATCCTAAAAAAAACATTAACGCCTGTTTTCAACATAGATAATAATTAAATTTTAATGATATGTCACAATATAACTGATTTTACTGCATTTTTAACAAATAAATGCAGCCTTGGCAACTTCTCAAACCTTAGTACACTTATACTTACTGTATTGTAACTTGCCTGGTCATAAAACACACATGAATGAATGTTTATTGCTCTCCGTTCTGTTGTAATGTCATGTGTTTAAAAAAGACATTTATTATCTGAATATGAAAGTGAAAGGGATTTGAGAGTTACAATAAATGGAAAAAAAATGAACAGTGAATTATTTAACAATTTTTTTTTAAATGTAATAAATATTTTTTCAAATATAACACATAAGCAGTATAGACTACTTTAAAAAAATTTATTGTACTGTTTTGTTTCAACTACATAATAAAATAATACAGAGTTGGAGTGTTTGATTTTAAATTTTTGGGTGAACTATCGATTTGAGCACCACAGACTCACCACAGTTTTTGTCACATTACTTGTGAACGTCTCCCAGCAAATGGTAAATGTGTCACCCCCCACAGTACACAAACAGTGCATTAGACGGAGGAATGGTACAGACGACTATTCCATAGAGACAGCCGGTCCCTATAGGAGCTTTTCCAGACGACCATTTGGTGCTCCCATCCCTAACCTATTGGCCCTCAACCTAGAGAGGTCAGCTGAGCCCAGATCCAGCCCAAGCCTGTAAATCAAGCGCCGGCGGGAAAGACGCACCGTCCAGGGTCCCAGCCAGGCCTGGCACCATCACTCTCCTCACTGTGACGCACTACCAGGCTGGTTCCCACTGAACCATGCCACTCTGGCAGCCCTTGTGACCCCGTGCGGGATACATCAGCCTTCGGCCGCTCTGCCGCTCAGCCATATAACACCACCTGTGTTACAGACCTTCCTGTTCTGGCTTGCATCACAAACATGTATCTCTCAGGCATCGCCGCACCTGGAGCTCAAGCCCACAAATCACTCCGTGCACTCCTGAGACGGTGAACATTAAACACACTTTGGTTTGACCTGTGTGGGATCACCCGGGGCTCTCTCTAATGGACGGAGCCATAAAATGGTCATGTTGCTGTTTTTCCAGTCAAACGCCAACACCAGTTGTTCTGATTCCTCACTGGCTTTGTGATCAGAGTCATCAGTTCTGCATGGAGGAACTCGGGAGGGAAACCTATTTTACCTTCCATTGACTCCATACTTCAGTGATGAAGCACAGTTCTGTCCACTTCTCCAGCAGAGACCCCTCATCACTGATGACAAACCATCTACCTATCTCAGGCAGACATGTGAATTGTACAATAACACTTACAAATAAGTTTAGTAAGTAAGTTTTTTTTTCTTCAGCAAGGATGCATTTGATGCAAATTGATTTAAACTACATTAAAATAATGCACAATGTTACAAAAAATATCCATTTCAAGTAAGTGTCAAATATCCTGAAATTTAGAAATTGAAATATTTTTTTCTACAAAAATATGAAAATGCACGATTAGTGATGGAAGTAATGATGCTGAAAATTCAGCTTTGCTCCACAGAATTATTTTACATTTTAAAATATATGTGACCCTGGAGCACAAAACCAGTCTTAAGTCACACAGGTACATTACAGGTATGATACATAGTATGGGTCAAAATGATCAATTTCTCTTTCATGCCAGAAATCATTAGGATATTAAGAAAAGATCATGTTCCATGAAGATATGTGAAATTTCCTAATTCCTACCATAAATATTGATTAGTAATATGCATTGCTAAGGACTTCATTTGGACAACTTTAAGGGCAATTTACTCAATATTTTATTGCACCCTCAGATTCCAGATTTTCAAATAGTTGAACCTCAGCCAAATATTGCTCCTAACAAACCATACATCAATGGAAAGCTAAATTATCCAGCTTTCAGATGATGTATAAATCTTAATTTCAAATAACTTACCCTTATGAATGGTTTTGTGGTCCAGGGTCAAATACAGCAGACTGACATTAGATATCTAATTGTTTTTTTTTTTGCATATCACCTACCTACCATATCTTCTTTACCTCTACATTAAAAAAAATCGACATAAGGATTGTGAGCCTACATATTACATTCGCTTTAATGCAGCATTTTAACATTGCTTTGCTAAATAACTTCTTTCAGATGTGTTTAATATGGAGGATCCGTTTACATTGATGTCAGATCAAATTCTGGAGGTGTCAGACATTGTTTTGCCACAAATGAAGCTATGCTTATATTCAATTATATAACCAGAAGTGATTTTCAAGTGGAAGAGGCACCACTTCACAGATAACATGTTATACAGACACAGCTGCACTCTGATGATCCGCTGCCCTCTGGTGGTACCATTTCTGCCAGTTACAGTACAGATACTAGAGATGTAAAACAATAATACAATCCTGTTTTAAAAGCCAGAAGGATCAAATTGCCTCTTTAGAACACCGAAATCTGATTGGCCAGTGGTCTTTTTTTTTTTATAAAATAATGACTGGCCATAGCAGCACTGCTCATCTTCTGTTTCTAAATGGTCTCTACAAGCAAGATTTTGAAATCAGTATCATCAAATTAGGAAATATTAGGCCTTTTTTTTTTGCAAATCAGCAGAAATTTTTTTTTGAAATGCAAGGCTGTGCTATACATTATTTCCTAAAGGTTTTCATTAATTTTTAAATAAAAAATAAGAGATTAAATACTTAGTTTTTTTTAAATACTTTATTACTGTGATAAAACGAGAAGCACTTCCTTCAGATGTAAATGAACCATAAATCACATTTTATTATTGTACTTAACCAGACTTAAACAGTCCAAGCCAATAAGAACAAACTGCATAATAACAATAATGTTTGTATGAAGTCAATAAAATATTATGCATTAGTCCCGGTCAGCTCCAGATGAGACGTATGCATTAAGCAAATGTGCCAAAAAACAACAACAACGGATAAAACTTATTTAGCTGATTATTATATTTTTAAATACCGATCAACACTAATTTTTGGTCAGTTAGTCTGGACCCGCCTTCAGTTTCTCAGCCATGGTGTTATCATGCTTGGATCCTCCCATGCATGGGGGGCTTTTGGCCAGGCTGGGGTTACTGCTCCACTGCTGGGGTGTCTTAGCCTGGATGGCGAGGGCATGAACGCAGCTACTTAGCTCCTCCCGCAGGGTCTCGTTTACAAGCCGGTGACGCTGCAAGAGCGAAAGACCCTCAAACTCCGGACTCACCACCAAAACTCTGAAGTGGGACTCTGAACCAGCGGGTACGGCGTGCATGTGACTCTCGTTCATGACCTCCAGGTGCTCAGGTTTGAGGGCCTGGGCCAGTTTGGTCCTTATTGTGGTCTCCACAGGACCCATGTGGGGCCGGTGATGGGTCAGCTGTCTGGTTAAGGCAAGGGTGAAGGTGGAGGGACGCAAACAGCGGAGAGCACTGGACAGCATCAGGCGCAGGTGAGACCAGCTGCAGGAAAACATCAAAGATCAGTGAGACATTTGTGTCGAGACATGTAAGGAACTACAATAAAGAGATAAACTCTAGTCAAGTCTATTCCTGCTTTATATTTTTAACTAACTTGCTAGTTTTCATCTTTTAAAGCATGATAAAAATCGAAATAATTTCTCTCACCTTTCCAACACTTTCTCCGCAGTGTTGTTTTTGTATCACACACAGGAAGCGATTCATGCAGATCCTCCTTCACTTGTTTAGAAAGCGGATGGCTGAAATGACATTAGCGCCGCCTGACGGCTGGATGGAGAGTTGCGTTAGATACCGATGGTACCTCTACATTACGTAAACAGCCTAGCTTGCAGACAAGCAACACCTCAAAATTCAACTACACGCGCATTTTAATTTTGCGCCAAATAAACGTTCTCGAACAGAATTCGAATTCACCTGAGGGGGCAACCATAGCAGCTGAATAAATTAAAATGATACTAAACATTTTTAATACTACATATATAGTGATTTCTCATGATATTGTAGATTTAGGCTATAAGAAGTAGCTATAGCCTTTATAAAAGTTTTATTGTTGATGTTTGACACCCCAAGCACAATTTGCTTTCTTAAGGACTTAAGAACTTGACGCTTAAGCATTTTGTAACATACTATTGTAAGTCTATAATAAAGAGATAGATGTTTCAATCCTGTTCCAGTTATATATATTTTTAATATGGCACCAGGGGCAAACTGGCCATCGGGAGCACCGGGACATTTCAGCTATGTTTAAATAACACGTAAAACAAACGGGGTTCAGCTAATATTTGTTTCTGTTGATGGATGAGCATTCTGGGTTCCCAGACATTACAAAAACAGCGATGAAAAAAAACCCCAAAAAAACCGGTGGACAAACTCACTCTTGTTCAATACGAATACGAACACTGACTGGATCAGTGCATTCTCTTAAAGTGACAGTCTTTATATTAATCGAACAGCAACAACAAAGAAATCACCCACTGCTCTTGATTGAAAAGCTTTTGCAACTTTAATAAAGAATAATCTTTTAATTTATAGTCCAAAATGCAATGCTATTTTACATTTGATTAATTTATTCAATTTCTGTACCTAAAATCTAACTTTAGACCTCCCTAAAAAACCCTGAAAGTGAGTTTATTTTATTTGCATATTTAATCTATTGTATTTTATTTGTTCTGTTGCTTGTAGTTAAAATATTCTTAATAATATGATAAAATATATATTTTTTGAAAGTATAGTTTTTCCATACACATAGCACATACAACGATACTTGCACAAACTAGCACACTGTTTTACATTATATACAGTATTTTTTTAGTGCCAAATTTGACCAGAAATTTTGATTTTTCATTTCTAGCCTACAATATATAGCCTAGTCTACAATGTGTATTTATTTATTTTGAAGGTGACGAAGGAAGCAACAGTAGCACTAGTGCTCCTGCTCCTGCTGTTGAACAAAGAGGGCAGACAGTTCAGCCTTTGAGTCAGAGCAGGAACTTTCAGGTAAAGTTTAAGCTATAAGCAAAACTAAACATGCTGGCTATATAAGATCATCAGTAGTATGACTGTGATCACTGGGACATACAACGGATGGATAATTAATGTAGATTATTTAAAGTGCTTATTTCATATTGCAGGGAAACTCAATGTGCAGAGTGAGAAAGAGGGGGATTCAGGGAAAGATGATAGAGACAGTGAATGCCTTGATACTCCATGATGTTTTTGCCCGTCCACAGTCTAAGGATTTAGATTTATTTTGTAAGTTTCACCCAATTCAAACAACTGAAAGAGCCAAATAATTTAGCAGTCTGGTGGACACATGAATTGGGTGTTGGTGACTGCAGCAACAGAGATGGCCTGGGGTGGAGTCAAATTCCCGGCCCGATTTACAGTCCCAGTCCGCCACTGTATGGCACCATATAAATTGTCACAAACTGAAATCAGATTTGCCTTAGTCTATATCAGCTGCAAAAAGTATATTTACAGTAGGCCTATGCTAACCATTTTAATTCTATATGTTTATACACTGATTCCATAACATACTGTAGGCTATGTTACTGTAAGTTGACTACTACTGTTATTTATTTCATATTTTGTCCATTTATTCTAGATTTACATATCAGAAGTCGCCTAGTAAGTACAAACAAATATTTAATATCTTATTAGTCTGATAAACCTTTTTTTTTTTTTTATTACATCTGAATTTTTTTTGAAGCCCTGGTATATAGCTACTTTTACTACAATTTTTTATTTTTGAATCCAACCGCCAAGTAAGCTTTGTCTATTAGCATGAAAACCAGGCCCTGGACCTTCAGCAAAACATTCATGTTTGTGTTTCACAAAAGAAGAACATGGAATCATGATGGTGAGTAAACAATGACAGAATTTTCATGAGTATAAGTTTGTCTGAGTGGTGCGTGCATGAAGAACTGCAATAATCTATTCAAGCATAATACCATTTGTTTATTATTTGTATGTATGTTTTAAATCCATTGAGGGACAGTTTGAAATGCACAAGTGCAGTCCGATCCCCAGAATAGAGTCAAAAAACGCAAAGTAAATCTCACAAACTGTAATACAGAACCATTTTGGTAAGGATGGAATAGTCTCTATATTCAGCGATAATGTCAACATTTTAATTCTCATGTACAAAAAAACAAATCACAAAATGAACAACATACAGTAGTACTCTCAACATTTTGTTCAACATTTTTTTCTTTTTTTTTTATTATTCCACATATTTATTAATTTACATACAAACATCTACGATCTTTACAGCACAGTACAATGATAAGGTGATAAACTCTCTGTAACATTGAAATTATGGCAAAACACTGAAACTGACAAAAGCATCAGAAGACCTATGGTATATTTGTAGAGTACACGGATGTTGGCCTGTTGTTTTCTTTCATCGAATATGGCCAGCAGATATTTTAGTGTGCTTTCTTGCCCAATAGTTTTGGGGGCAGAGCGAACATGTTTACCACTTATTGCTTTAATTTCTCTTCGCACACAAGATTGATTGTTGCTAAGTGAACACGTTTAGAAATAAAAAAGACCCTGTAACAAAACCCAAAAGTCTTACAGCCAGTAATACACAATCTTAAGTGAGGACCAAATCAAGGACTGCTTGTACACAGATAAGTCTTAGCTTCACTGAGATTAGTTACTGTAATTCACAGCATACAACAGCAATTGTGACATACTCATTGTAATTAAATGAAGGGAACAACAGCTACACGTTAGAGATGTAAAGGGTTACAAACTGCAGAAATGTTTTCAAAAGTGACAACAAAGAAGTTCAAGATGATTGGTTGTGCGTACAAACAATAACCTAGTTGACTGCCCAACCAAATCTTTAATATTTATCGTTTTCAAGTCTTCCCTCAATTGTAACCAGCATTCAGCTCGATTTAAACGTTTATAAAAGCACAAAGTGCATCCCATCTCAGTAAAACACCTGATTGAGAGATACTGTATGTCTATAGCCTCAAAACATTGTTATTCATATTGTTTTTGTGTTTGGTTCACCACATCCTGCTGGAACATCGATGTATTACAAGTTACGTTTTTGTCTGTGCCGTGTGTAAGATCTGCCAGTTCAAGCCGAGGAAGTAGAAAATATTTGGCAATTAAAGATGCGCACACATAAACATCTGTGACACTACTGGTGACCAAGGGTCACGGAAGGGATGGCAGTTTCTAGAATTTTATAACTATGTGGCAATGCGCAATGCCGCTTTCTCCAATTGAAATAGGCTGTAACATTTGAAGGGCTTGAAAATTACATCTGTGTCTAAATTGAATAGTTTGTGTTCGGTAACCACTTTGGTGGTTAGTTTAAGTCTAAAACTGGTTGGTTGTATTGTATGTCTACTCTGAGCACATAATATGGCTGCTATCCTACAAAATGGCAGTAAAGAACATTGAGAATGACACCAAAAATGGACTTTGTGTAAGCAATGGCTGTGTTTACAAGCAACAGGGCTGAAATATAGCTTCCAGCCAGAGGGAGTTTTGTCTTAGCTGAATTTTTTTTTTTTCTTGTCATTATCTGGTTATTTAACCAGTTTTCCATTATTCTCTATGGAATTAGTATTAATTGTGCTTGGTAATATGTAGCAGAATTGGACAAGTTGCTTGTCCTAATGGGATATCCTAGGTTTTTGCTTCCTATCAAATGTTGCTTTATTTTTAAAATCCTTTTTTTATGCTAGATCCAGTTACTGCTACCATGTCACCAAAGAATTGCACATCAGGTCAACAATGATACAGCAAAAAATTCACCCTGCATGTGGCACTACATCTGTTTCTACAGATACTCAAAGTAAAAAATACTATAAAATCAAACTCTCATAAACAGTTATATAAATAAATATAAATATTCAGAGAACACTCAACATTTCACAGGCAAGCACACATACTTCCATACTTACACACACACCCACACACAGACGGATACCTCTGTTTCTTTACAAGAACACAAGAGAAAACGTGAAGGAGGGTGACTGTGTGTTGCAAATCAGTGTATTGACTTGTTCAGTCATTTTTTTATATATTTTCTTTGATAAAAAATGAAATCCCTTAATGAACAGAAAAACCGTATATACATACATCAAATGGAATCTATCTAAGACATATGTTGATTCTAGTTTAACATTTGAACATGTAAATATCTTTTCTTATATATATGTTTATATATTTAATAATAGTTTAAGTGTTCAAACAGACAGACTTGAATTACAGCAAATTTGTATATATTTATATTCAATACATAATTTACATAATCATCAAAATAACACTATTGTTTTGGACAGTTTAATCAAATCGCATTGTGCTTCATTTGTTTATTTTTTCCTTTCGTTTTTTCTTATGTGTTCAATGAATTTTTTATATGAAAACGGGGCGAATGTAACATTTGTCACATTCAAAAGAGACACAATTGGATCTCAATAGGAACACAAACTCTAGGACAAAGAATGATAGTAGCATACATAATGGTATACAACCCATCACGTCACTTTTCTCATATTTTACATAATGTCCAAATTATCAAAGGCAGAGAAGCGTAATACAGATCACGTTCATCAGTTATGTTCAATATCTTCAAGCATATTCTTATGAATCGTCACGCTTCATTGCATGCACAACACCGTCAATAATCAGACATTTTGAAAGATCAACCAAATTTGAATTCCAAAAACCAGAAATGAGTGAACCACTGTCTATAATATAATAATTTGACGTCAGTGTTAATGCATTAAAACATTTTAAAAGTGAGGGGTGCTTGAGCCGATATTGCAGGCAATTGCGGCATCACACACTTTTTACATTTTTGGGACACAACAGACTAGAGTAAAGCAACAACATTAACCATCACCAGCACCACTAGACCAACACTGTCCATTCAAATATATCTACCTACTGATTTCACCGGTCCTCAGTGATGCTTTTCAAATTATCACGTGATGGCTCGAATGAAGGTTAAAGGGAAAGTCAAAATGAACACGTTAAATTTCACATTCAGTCCATAACGCAAAGCTGGAATGTTTTTAACATGGCAGATTTTCTACACACACACACACACACACACACACACACACATTCGCACAGGTTTTCCAATATTC
Source organism: Carassius carassius (assembly GCF_963082965.1). Classification (NCBI taxonomy): domain Eukaryota; kingdom Metazoa; phylum Chordata; class Actinopteri; order Cypriniformes; family Cyprinidae; genus Carassius; species Carassius carassius. Next base: position 30,599,066 of record NC_081769.1, on the reverse strand, counting down.
CTGTAAGACAGTGAGACATCAGCAGGGAACATATCTGTACATGTAGATCTGAATGAAGTCAAATAAAATTGAATGAAATAATAATACGATTGCACCTATTGGAGGAATGAAGATATCTGTAAATGGTAGATTTGTGTCGACTGCTTCCAGCTTTGCTCACTCAGGGATAGGGTCAAACTCAAACGCCGCAACCTGTATGCTGGAACGCTGCACTATTGAAGAACCTGACCACGAGTCTCAGGGAGCTTGAGAGCCAAGAAGCTTCCAACTGCCAAAGCCCCTGATGCGAAGAGGATGGGCACCGCTTTAGTGATGCCCACGAACGACTGGAAGATGCTGATGCCCAGAACTGCAGCTAACTTACAGAGGGCGTTCAGAAAGCCAAAGGCTGTAGTTCTGTGGAAAAGAAGAAAAATATGTACAATTTCATAAATTGGATCTGTCTGAAAAGAAATTCATCCTTCTTTTTCAAAAATGTCTCTCCTTTTATTTGCTCTAAAAAGGCTCCTTTTATTTGCTCTAAAACTGTAATATTGTGAAATATCATTAAAATTTAAAATAACTTTTTTTTTTACTGTTTTGAATGTATTTTCAAATGTAATTTAATCCTGTGATGCAAACATAACTTTTTTACTCCACCATCATTACTCCAGTCTTCAGTGTCACATGATCCTTATTCTACACTTTTTAAAAATTAAAGGTTCTTTATTGGTCACTGAAGGTTCCACAAAGAAGCTTTAACAACCGTGGAAACTTTTCATTGTAGAAAAGCTTGTTTATAGCAGAAAAAAGGTTCTTTAGACTAAGAAAAACATGATTCTTATAAGAACTGTTCACTAGAAGGTTCTTTGTGGAACTCAAAATGGTTTGAATCTTCTATGGCATCACTGACTGCACACAACAAAAAAAGGGTAATATGCTGAAGTAACATTTGGTATAATTATGAATGTTGAAAACAGTTGTCCTGCTTCATATTTTTGTGGAACCATTTTTTCAGGACTCTGCTAAATAGAAAGTTATTTGGGATCTTTTATAATATTGTAAATGTCTCCGAAACTTTCTGAAATCAGTTGTTCAGTGCTTAAACTCTTAGGGGTGCTAAAGAGCCCATTTTGTTAAGCAGGCACTGTCAACATATTTTCTTAGAAATAATGCATAGCACTTTATGTCAGAACTGCTGAGACATCATTCGTTTTGACTGAGAATTTTTAGATATGCCCTAAATTATGATATATTTGATCTGCACTGCAGTGCCAATGCAGCACAGAATTACTGACATACATTTGATCTATTAATCTTTCAAAGTATTTCACACAGTGTGAAAATTGTTTCACACTGTGTGAAATGGAGAAGAGAAGTAGAAGAGAATCTTGCTTTACAAATATGTTTTAAAATGTAGCGTAAGTGCCCAAAATTGTATTGAGATAACTGTTAAATACACATACAGAGAGAAAAGAGGACAATTGTGATAGAATTATGAGCTTGGCCCACCTCTTGTCCGAGGGGTACAGCTCCACTGTAAGCACATCCAGGGCATTCCACGACGCAATGCTGATGCCCCCAAATAGACAGAGCAAGGCGATCATAGCAGATTCACTGTTTCCAAATGACAGGAAGAAGCAGCTGACGCAGGAAATCACACTGGAGCCCGCTGCACCAGATGATAAGAGCGAGAACGAATGTTTATCATTTTTTAAAAGAATTCATATTATTCTGAGCTCCAAAAACTATTTAGCAATGATGCAACTTGTTTTTCTTACCCAGCATTCTTAGACGTCCGATCTTGTCCATGAGCAGGGCAGACACGATGTTCCCAGGAAGGACAGCAAGTGTGCCGAGAAAGCTGACGAAATAGATCATGTATGCGTTGTTCTCATCACTGAAATCCAGCATACAGCCCTCTTTGTTATGCAGAAAAGTGCTGTTGATGAGTTTGCTGTTGATCAGCCGGTACTTGAACAAGTCTAGAAACAGATGAGGGCTCTTGTTAACCACTGCAGCAGCGATTCTTCCATTACACTAATTTAAATATGCAGGCGTTTTAAGGTCAAACTGCTGTAAGAATCAATAGGGTGACCACACATCCTTTTTACTCCGGACACGTCCTTCCCGGGATTTCTAAATTGCCAAGCTTTGGCTCTGTTCTCCTATTGACAAGCTCTGTAGAGCCCACCCTATTGCATCCTACGATTGGTTGATTATGTACAATGCTTGCATGCCATTGGTCAAACTACTTACCTTCAGCAATTATGAAAACAATAGCAAAGTAAAGGCAAAACCTGGATATTTTAGACAACTTAGAAATCCTAGCCAAGACTTGTCTGGGAAAAAGAGGACCTATGGTCACCCTAGAATTAATAGACATCTTTATGCAATGTGTTCTAATGCATTGAGCTACTTCAAGATGCAACTGAATTTTGGACATTTGCCTCAAAACTAAAAGCTTGTAAGCTGTCTACTGTCTTCAAATGGTCATTCACACAGGATATGGATATTATAGTCATTGCCAACTTGGATTAATTTATTCACTTAACCTTTTGAAAAAAAGCATTTTGCATGCCTATAGTGCATGTCAGGGGATGCATGCATGCAGGCATACACCAAAAAAAAATTCAGGAACACAGAAGATGATATATTGAAGAATGTTGGTAACCGAATGGTTTTGGGTCCGGCTGACTTCTATAGTGTGGACAAAAAAACAAAAAACAAGATGGAAATCAATGGGATGTGAAAAGGTTTGGTTACTAATATCTTATTTTGTGTTTTACAGATGAAAGAAATGCATGCAGGTTTGTGATGACTTGAGGATGAGTAAATTATGACTATCTAATGCTTTGGATAAAAGCATCTGTAAATGCATTCATGTAAACATTACAATGTTGTCTAGGTAGGCAGTGTACTAGGTTTTGGAACAGAACCTAGTCTTTCCTCATCATTTATTTGCTCTGGAAACTGCTCAGGGAAACGATTATAAACGCCCAGCACGACTGAATCAGGAAAAGCAGATTGTCATTCCTTCACAGACAGGCGGAGGAAGAATCTGAGCTGGTGTTGCTAGGATACCTGAATCATTTTCAATGCATTCAGTAGCTCTAAAAACAGAAGCCATTTTAACCGAAGAAAAACATGTCATATGAGTGTCTTCTTATAAAGGATCAAATCTTCGAATGACTACGGCTGGAATTCCAATATTTTTTTTATCTACGTCTGAATGCTGTTGAATGCCAATACTATATATTTTTTATACCCAGAAGGGTGAAACCTGTGGTTTTCTCACCTGTGTTGTAAAAGAGGGTGGAGATAAAGGTGCAGTTTCTGAAGAAGGTGTTGCTTGACGTGATATCCTCAAAGTAGCATTCCTCAAACAGGGAGTCCTCAAATACCATAGACTTCATCTTCAGATTCAAGAACCTTTAATGACAAAAAGAAGTTTCATTTAGAAAATTAGTATTGCTGCCTGAGAGGCATTCAGAATTCCTTTAGCTTCTACAAAGTGGCCCAAATACAAATGGATAACCTGGAAAGTCTCCATCTGGTCTCTGTGATTTTTTTTTATCATTCCTATTGGATTTGTTGTGCATGTTGAGACAAATTTGTATTTAGACTTTATTGAAGGTCATGAAATTAAAACTGCATTGTAACTATAAACTAAAAGCGTTAGATGATTAGAGATCAGCTTATATATTTAACCACATTCCTGATTAGCTGAACATAAACTAGATTTGTGGGAAAGATTTTATCTAGTTAAAGTGGAACAGCTGCTCATAATTGGGACACATTATTTAAATAAAACTGGAGGACACTGACTGATTAATGGTTTCAAAGAGGGGCTGGAGGGTGATCACACTATCACAGGCTTCACAGGAAAGCTTCTGAGGGACAGTTGCTCTGTTACAAACTCTACAGAGCTGCCTTACAGTCTACAGGCAGCCACCTATGTGAAATGTGTTTCTCTCAACTCGTCTGTATTCGCATGATTTTTAGCAACACACTCTGGGAATGAAAATCTTGTCTTTCTAAAAAAATATACATACTGTATGATCAAGGTTGTTATTGTAACTAAATCTAAAACTAATAAAAAATCATTTTAGTTTAGTGAAATAAAGCTGAACTATAAATATTAGATGAAAAAACTCAATTTAAAGTTTAAGTTTGAAGTACTAAAATTACTAAAACTAAAATAAATAAATAAATCCTAAGCCACAGTACTGTATATAGAAATATTAAATAGTATTTGAAATAAAAATGACAAAAACATACAATTACTATAACTTATATATATATATATATAGAGAGAGAGAGAGAGAGAGAGAGAGAGAGAGAGAGAGAGAGAAAGAGAGAGAATTTAAAGCTCATTTAAAATATTAATAAATACTGCATATGATATTGCCTTAGATTTTGGCTCAAACTATTTGTCTGCGATAAATGAAAGAAAAACGAAAGAAAAAAGGCGTGCTCAAAAGATAAGGTTGTTGTGTCATTCTCCCACACTTAAATTGCATTTCATCTGGAATATACCTTTAAAAAAAAACAAGCAAATGTCACAACACAATTCACCTTTCATAGAAAGGTCAGGCCTATTTACAGAAATATGTCTGGCATACTGCATGTGAGCAGCGCTTACTTGTTGTTGAAGTACTCTCCATTCCGGTGGATCTGGTTCTCCAGGGTGAAGTTAAAGGTCACATGCTCTACCTTCTCTTTGATGAAGACCTTTGTGCGAGAGGAGTACTCTTGTTTCTGCAGGTATTTGATCATGTCAGGGAACCAAACAGTCAGCCCATAGTAGCTGGAAACAGAGAGCAACAAGACATGAAACGATGCAGAGATGCATTCATAGGATGGGTTGGAAAATGCATGTGCTTCTGGGTAGTTTACCTGAAGGACATGGAAAACCACACGGCCATCATCATGTAGGTGACCCTCCGGTACTCTGAATTAAACACTGTCAGGAAGTTGCTCCACACCTGGAAAATAAAGCAGGATTTTATTTGAGTCCAATGGACTATAGAGACTTTGGTCTTTGTAATTTATGGAAACTTAAGCTGCAAATATGTGTCAATCAGAATCGCCACTAAAAACTTAAGAATGTTAAGATATGACCACCCACTGGTACTCAGCAAATTGTTGAGGGCATTATGATTTACTTCATGCAAAGAGGTTAACCAATTATAATAACAACCATTTACACACTGTATATAAAATAACAAGATTGAACAAGATTTTGTTTATGTTTTTGAAGGAAGTCAAAAATACAGTAATCCTGTCACATGTGTCACTTGATCATTCTAATATGCTGATTTGTTTCTTAAGATATGTTTCAGTAACACTTTATTTTAAGGTGTCCTTGTTACATGTTACATGTATTTACTATTATAATAACAATAAATTATGCATAATGACATGCAAGTAACCCCAAACCAAACCCTAATCCTAACCCTACATTAAGTACATGTATTTATAAAAAAGGCATAATTACGCTGTAACAAGGACGCCTTAAAATAAAGTGTAACCAATATTTTGTATTATAATAAATGTTGAAAACAGTTGTGCTGCTTCGTGTTTTTTCATTTTTATTATTATAAAATTACATTTTTATATTTTCAGTTTTTTATTTTAATTTGAGTTAGTTTTGCTCTTTTGTCATATTTATTCGTTTTTGTTCTTTTTAAATAGTATTTCAGTTTTAGTTCATTTTTAACTTTTATTTATTTCCAGTTAGTAATTTTAGAGCTTCAACATAAAATCTTTTTAGTTAGTTACCAAGAAGAGCTACCACTTAGATCTTCATTTAATATTTTATTATCAATTATTCTTAATTTAGTTTTTTATTTTTAGGTCAACAAAATAGTTTTTAATAGTTTTAGCCCTGGTTCTGCTTAATATTTTGGTGGAAAATGTGTTTGTTTTTTTTGTTTTTGTTTGTTTTTTCAGGATTCTTTGGTGAATAGAATTTTCAAACCGTATTTAAATATAAACATTTTGTAACATTATAAATGCCTTTTCTGTCACTTTTTATAAATGTAATGCATGCTTGCTGAATCAAAATGGAAAAACTACTTACTGACCCCAAACTTTTGAGCAGTAGTGTTCAATGAAATGATGACTTTTTGATGCAAGAAACTTTGACTGATATAAAACAAAATGTGTAGAGGAATACAATATGTCCTCTGTAGATCATGTGAAATGAAAATGTCATTTGTTTGAGTGATTTTTGCGGTGTTATCATACTCTACCTGATGGAAGAGGTTGGTCAGCTTGATCCTCCAGCGCTGATGCCAGGCTGTGGCCTCTCCACCCATGTCAACCAGCTCATCCATCTGTTTCACCGTCTTAATAGTGGTGACCTGAGGATTTCACAGCATGCTTCAAAACGGGCCTCCATAATTCACTGATATTCTCAGTTTTGTGGTAGGAATATTAACTACAGTACTTGGCAAAGAGAGGTGAGCCGTGTCTAATTAACAAGATTAAGACTTACAATGATAACCATTGAAGACTTTAAAAGGGTCCATAATACTTACAGAATGTTGTTTAAGTTCTCAAAATAAAAAAATAATTTTCATTAAATGTGCATGAAGACTAATTCGACTCAATTTCAGCCAGATAAATGTAAACTCATTAGCCTGGCTGCATAATTAATTTCTAATTCATACTGAGAAATGAATATTTCCACAATTCACTTGTTATTGTCTTTCTGATGGTGAATCTAGCAGTACTCACAGAGAAAACCCTCTCTGGATAGCCCTTGGCCCTCATGTTGGTGTCATGGACCTGCTTCAGAATCATCCAAGCTTCATCATGTTTTCCGTTCTGTTAAAACACACACATTGGAGTAAAGTCATCTTTCATTTAGGAGTGTATTCTGCACTTCTACCTCCAGCATGAACCAAAAAACAGATGCAAGCCGGCATATGGGACGTCAATAACCTCCAGGTAGAAGCGTGGGCTCTCTGGCATGGTGGTCAGCGCAGCGATAGCGGCGACGGATGGGAAGGCACACACCAGCACAAACACTCTCCAGCTGTGAAACTGGTAGGCTGAGCCCATCTGGAAACTCCAGCCTGGTTAAAGGGAAAGGGCATATATTACTAGTTCCAAAGAATCAGGCTCAGAAACAAGCTTTTCCATTAAGGGGCAACATTCCCAACTGGATAGGGTGACCATATGCGCCGTTCATACGGGACACGTCCCAGCCAGGATTTTAATAATGCCTAAAACATCCAGAGCAGTTTGACCAATAACATGCAGGTATTGTACATAATCAACCAATCATGGGGCTGCGTGTGAGACGGTGAGATCTAGAGGGAACGATCAAAGCGATGCAAATATGCGCACGTGTTTGTTCGTTCGATTGACTTGAAGCATCGCTGTGCACAAATCCAAAAAAAAAAACAAAGGGCGCCACAATGCCTCAAGTCAAACGAACGAACAAACACGTGGAAGTGATTCGAAAGCATAAGGAGCCGTCTGCTCTGCTCTTTATAGCTCTCATGAATGTTGCACAACGATCGACCTGCACAGTGCAAATAGCCAAAACCTGGATATTTTAGGAAATATTAAAATCCTGGCTAGGACGTGTCCCATATGAACGGCGCATATGGTCACCCTACAACTGGAACTGATGTCGAGTGGCATTTTTTACCTTTGTTTTGGGTTCTTGTATTTATTCAATTAATCCAATCAATCAGAATACTATAGATTTTAACCAACAAAATCTTATTAAAATCTAAAAAAGTCAAAGGTGGCACAGAAGCTGCATCTGACAAGGCATTTAGAGCATGTTTAATAATGGTTTATTTTGTCTGTAAATATGCAATGAGATGAATGTAATTTTAAATTGTAAAATGTAAAATTTTAAATAGCCTCAAAAGTACATACAAATAAAAAACAGGAACTAAATGTAATGTCCTTTTATGCAATTTCATATTTCATATTTTGTTTAATTTTTTTTGCACCAGCATCTTGCATTTGGGTGATATTTTTATGAGTTTTGTTGCATTTTTGCCCTAAACCCTTGTTAATTTCTGAGCCTTCCCTTAATGCACATTTACAAAGTCACAAAATATCCAAAATAGTTAATGATATCAAAATGTTTCCATTTTTTTCACTGTAAACTTTTTAAAGTGTGAATGCTAAAAATACCACTTAATTAACAACTAATAAATTACGTAGACTTCAGTGTTTCAGGGACAGAGAAACCACACTGGGAAAAATATAAAAATGTTTTTCATGTGGTAAAATAAATTTTGTTAAATTACTTGATTTTATAAAATAAATAAATAAATAAAATTAAGGGTAAGATTGAGTATTACTAGAAATACTGTAGCTCTTTAATGTAACAATTACACTTTTAACATTGCATTATAACTAGTGCATTATATTCACATATAGCATAATTAACAGTCATCTCCCAAGCCATACCTGGAACAGTCTGTGTGTAAGCTTGTTTGGACAATGTTTTAGGATTAATTATGGCAAAACAACTCAAGTGACTGATATTGCTGGTAATTATGGCAAGTAGGCTTTTAAAATCATGTCATACTTTTGAAGATAAGCTGATGAGATTTAGAACCACTTTTAACATTGTCCATGAATCATTTATTGATTATCACATGACACGATAATTGGTGGAATTACTTTCAGTGACATCTGGATCTTAAGTTACCGGTTCAGTCCCCTCTGGAGTAAGCTGAGGTTAAGTGTCCTGCTCAAGGGCACAGTGGTGATAGTTAATGGAGCTACAACCTTTCAGCTACCAGCTGAGATCAATTAACCATTAAGCTACAGAACACCACCCAAACAATGTGAGATTGATGGTTACCATAGTGGGGAATGATGGCCCAGGCCATGGCAGCAGCGTAGATGCCTCCAATCATCCAGAACATGCAGAGCCAGCTCAAGTGCTCCCCACGCTTCTCTTGAGCCAGAAACTCAGAGTAATAAGAGAACACGATGGGAATAGAGCCACCGATCCTACAGCACAAAACAGAGAGGGACTCCATCATTTAAAATAGAATATCCCATTTAAAATGAAACCTAACAGTGCATTTGTGCACCATTATAATTTTTTTGAATTTGAATTGAGCTGGTAAAAATACCAAGAAGTAGGTAAGTGCTGTTTTCATTACATTATAACCAATTACAGGGAAATTTCTTGGTATTTCTATAATCATTAGATCACAAAAAACTATAACAATGACAAAAGCTCAGAAAATCACTAACTAAAATGAAAATGACAACTGAAAAAAAAAAAACGCTAATTCAAAATGGGCAAAAAGTTAACTCTCTCTCTCTCGCTCTCTCTATATACACATATTGTATATACATTTATACATATTTGCTTGCTCTCATTAATGTAAAATATTTTCTATTTTGATTCAAATTCTGTAGTCATATAAATTTTATCTGAAAGGGAGCCAAATTCTCCCCTACCTTCATATCTATTTTTTATATATATATATATATATATATATATATATATATATATATATTTTTATATATATATATATATATATATATATATATATATATATATATAATGTAAAAGAGACTGTAGGTGTTGTGAACTGTGCATTTACCCCACACCAGAGAGCAGACGACAGAACAGGAAAGAGCTGTATCCTTGGACAAAGGAGGAGAAGAAAGCAAAGACACTGTTGATGGAGAGAGAGATAAGAAGGGTCTGTCTGCGGCCGATTCTGTCAGCCAGACCTCCCCACACAAAGGCACCCACCATCATACCCAGATACACAATTAGACCTGCGAGAGAAAGACACAGAGAGACAGGCCGATCAATACCTATACCAGTGTCCTGTCCCAATCAGGATACTCCATACAGACAGTAAATCAAAGTGACATTTCTGGAACTGAAGCCAAAATACGATTAAAATGTCAAAGTTGTGCTTCTTTTATAGAAGGGAACATTTTCATTGTTTTGTGCCTGACAGCTCAAATTCATTTTGTATTTTGTGTGTGTGCGAGGATTTGGTGTATTCACACTGACGGCTCTTTCACAGCTCCAGCACCAGCCTGTCATGTGACTGCGGGTGTGAACACAGACAGGTGTCACCCGGCAGACTGCTGGCACCGCTGGCATAGATGTGCTGCCACGGCAATCAGAAAGCAGGGACTCATCCATGGATACAATATAAAAGACCCAAGGAAAATGATATTCCTCAGATGTTGCTCTTTCACTTCTGATTAAAGTCGTTTTAATCACATTAGGTCTTGTTAGCTAAGCTAGTTAAGCACACCAGCATCTGAAAACACAATGGCTCTGTTCCAAAACCTAATGAGCTGTCGTACTGTCTGCAGCCTGTATAGGCAACATCCTAACTCAAATGGAAATCACTATATTGACAATAACATAAATATTCAACTCCTTATGTAATTTGCATAGGAGTTTCAAATCACCTAATATTTCCAGAAACACACATACATACATACATACATACACGCACACACACACACACACACACACACACAAAATTGGACAGAGGTATATCACTTATGCGATGTTATGTATGTGTTATATATTATATATTAAGTCTATATCATATTGTGTGTGTCATATATATATATATATATATACACACACATTTAGTAATACATTTCAGTATTTAATGAATTGCATTTATAAACACTTTTCTTCATTTCACCATCAGAACCAACACTTAGACTCCGATGAGCATCTGTGCTGGTGTCTGGTGTTTGTGCAGGTTTTTGAGATGATGCTGCAAATGTTGAAGTAGCATTAAAGTTGACTTTGTGAGGCAGCTGTCAGCACTACTTTTCTCTCACCTTGGCCTCATAATGGGCTGCTATGGCAGACAGCCGTGATGATGAGCCTTGATAGGCATCACTGCAATGCAGCACAGGGGTCTGTTATCTCAAGCCCTCCTCTCCAGCGCCCATCGGCTTTCACTGCACAAACCCTGGACAGCACATGCCAGCGGCTCTCAACACCTCCTGACTGAAGCGCTGTGTCCACTGGGCAATGCATTAGCAGAGAGGAGCAGCGCTAAAATGGGACAGTGGGATTTAAATACGACAAGACTGCTCTCTTATTAGCAGTAGAAAGATGTGTTTGCAGTCTGGGTTGAATTCGATGGGATAACAAATTGGGTGATGAAAACAACACTAAGGTAATGGTGAATCTGTCAAAGCATTTACTGACAAAAAGTGTAAAATTAAAAATATATGTTCACACTGCAAGAAAAAAAAAACCTTTACTTTAAGCCTGTATATATAAAACATTATGAAGTGTTTTAAGCATTAAATATGTACTTTAATGCAACTGATAATGTATTGTATGATCTTATGGAGAATTGTAACCACATTTATAATACATTATATTAATCTATTTATTCACTGTTACATCTTTAAGAAATATTATGCATTACCCTGAACTGCACAACACCTGTGTTTTTAAGTTTTTAATTACAATAATTTATGATAAGAATAATGTATTTAACATACATTATGAATACATTTATAATTCATTATACAGTTTAAAATAGTTTTTTTTCAGTAAAATATCTGAACATAAAAAAATAGAATAAATCTAAATAAAAAAAATTATCATTTTAGTAATCTTTTAAAAGATAATATATCTTACATGAAAATGATGAAATATCTCTGTGTGTGTATGAAATATTTCATATAACATGCACTTAAAACTCATATATTTATATATTGTGTAATATATATATATATATATATATATATATATATATATATATATATATATGTATATACTGTATTTGTGTATGTATGTGTGTGTATATATATATATATATATATATATATACACATACACATACACATACACATACACATACACATACACATACACACACATACATACATAAATACAGTATATACACACACACTATCTGTAATTATCTATACATATATATAAATTAAAACTACAAATGTATAAATCTTCAAATAAACAACAAAACCATATTTTTACTGGAAAAAAAGACAAAATAATATTTGTGCATATTTTTCTTGTGTTAAAGAACAACTTCACATTATTCAAAAAATACAATTGTTTTGTTTAGTGTATACTATAGACTGGGTGAAAGCATGATCATAATCTCAATAATATTCCATAAACAATGTGTTGAGCATTTGCATTCTGTGAAACTCTGCGGTGCTTTCCGCTGTATTCTGCGCTCATGCAGGCCTGTTTATGACCTTCAAAGGCAATGATGCAGTGCACATTTACTATTGAGACCTGAACAATAGAGATGACAACACCGAACATGTGCTGTGTGATTTTACACAACTCGCTCACCTGACAGCATTAATAAACACGGCTGTGCTCGAAGTTTACCACGTGTCTTGAATTTAAAGGCAAGGTCTGTGTTTTACACTGCCACTGCTACACTGATGCAACACGACGAAGCCAATAAAGGCTCTGGGATGGCTAAGTGGGTGGGTTGCCTGCATGATATCACAGGGGTCTCAGAGATGCAGGAGAGACGAGGGGCGGGGCAAGAGCCTGGAGACAGTTGACCTCTGCCTCCTCTTCCTTCTCAGAGAGAAAGAGAGCAGAGGGGGAAGGGCGAGAGAGGATTCTCCAGCACAGTGACAGGAAAGTATACAGGCTCCAGGGCTGCGAAAGTGAGGGTAAAAGAGAGAGAAACTGGGGGAGGGGACGAGAGACTATTTATAGAGGCATTTTTTTTCTGCGAGTGTGTCTATGCATCACAGACGAGGGGAGCGCAATGGACTGTGGCGGGTTTGTGTATTGTGTTCTTCAGTTTCACCCGGACTAATGTGCCGTTTGGCACCCGGTGTTCGGGTGAGAAACAGGCTAAACGTGCACTGTCAAAGATACAGGGGCGTCACCTTTCACCCCCACTGAGCTGAGCAGAAACACTCCGCATTTGTGCAGAACAAACGAGGAAATCTGACATAACAGCTGCATCCATCCATGTATCTATCTATCTATCTATCTATCTATCTATCTATCTATCTATCTATCTATCTATCTATCTATCTATCTATCTATCTATCTATCTATCTATCTATCTATCTATCTATCTATCTATCTATCTATCTATCTATCTACCTACCTATCTATCATCTTTATCCATCTATTTACCTCTTTTATCTTCTATCTCTGAGTCACTGTAGCATCCATCAATACATCCATCCATCCAAACAAATGTCCAATACAAATCCGTTAAACCATAAAATCTCCCTGACAGGTGATTTGACATAACATTTAAAGTCCCCATGAAATCAAAAGTTTTTTGGGTTAAAGTTTTTTTTTTAAGTTAGTATCAATATGTTAGTTTTAAGGTTACTATATATAAGGCAGTGTGCTACAAAACTGTGACAAAATTCACAATTAGAAGATATAATCATTCAAAGCTTGCAGTTCGTCACTTGCACCAAAATGGTTCAACAAATTATTTTTTTGACGTCACATCATACTTCATCTTCTCATCAAATCTTCTGATCAATCAAATGCCCTCTAGAATCCAAAGGGCCCACCCCCCGCACTATAGTCTCAGCCTCAGACGTCACGCCCACGGACCGTTGGCTAAATGTCTGATGCATATGGGAGACAAAAGTGGAAACACTTCAGGAGTGTCAAAGTCATCATCGGATTGGATGAATTATACAGGATTTCCGGGAGACATGTGTCGTGTTCTTAAACGTTCCAACTGGAAATAAAAATTCTGTGGTACCAAACCCCCTCACGAAAGAAGAAAGCCGCCGAGTTTACAACTGTGACGACGAGCGCTTATCAGGATCAACTAAACATTGGATATTCAAAAGTATGTCAAATATTTAAAGCTCGGGGCATATAATCCTTAAAATATGTCCGAGAGTTTTACAGAAAGTCTGTTATTGTAGCGAACAAACTGTGATTGGTTGTTTGACATGTCAGTCGAACGGCCTCATGGGCGGGCCTTGGGCAATGAAAGCTGCCATATTTTCCAGACCTTCAGCCATCAGTCTACCATCACTATAAATTGACACTGAAGCTGTGGCTGAGATTAGTCATTTGTTCACAGTGTAGTATTTCCTGTACAGTGAATGGCTCGTACTGCACAATGTAGGCGACAGGGAATGATTCAGACAGTGTATATAAGCTTTCCATTGGTACAAATGAGGTCTGGGTTCACATTGTTTCACACGAACCACGGCAACGCGAACAGTCTGATCCGGACTTCGGCTCTGGTCCAGAGATGCGATCGCACGGGGTGGATCATATGCGCAAGACGGCATATATTTAAAACTTTTACAACTACTCAGCCTCAGCATGATTATGACCACTTTTTTTTTTTTTTTTTTACTAAGAATTTCATATTGAATCTAGGGATAATCTATTAGACTGTGGCTGTCAAATGCGGCCTTACCGAGCTCAACGGCTATTTTAAAAAAGGGGGCAGGGCTGCTAGATATGTCCCGCCCTCTCTTCCTGTTTCTGTTGAAATTACGTCACCACATAGAATAATGCTGCATGTTTCAAGGCACTTCAGGGGACCTTTAATGAGGCGATTTACTTTCAGTGTCTTGATAATGATAATAATAATAATAATAAAAGTGTTGTATCCATCTTATTTTCATATTACACACACAAAAAAATGCTGTTTCTTCTCATTTAGGTCTCATTCGTTGCATTTAAACCCATTAGTAGAGAAACATGCAGGTTGACTGCTGGGTGCAGTGAGCAGAAACAAACCCTCCGCGGGCCATTTCATCCCACACATCCACGCGGTTGAATTTTATTGGAGAATGTCATGTGACAGAGGCTGAAGCACTTCTGCTGCAGAGCTGCAGCTTCGTGTGCATGAAAACGTTTCAGCACTAGGACCCAGCAGAGATACAGATGGCACTCCTGCATGAGTCAGGGCTGTTTTGTAACAGGGGAGAGACCAAGGGCCCTGTTCCCCAATGGTACTCTCACACACACGCTCAGCTGAGACCCAGGCCGAGTGAATATATCACTGAACAAGCACTGACATGAGCACACAAGCTCACATTATAAACCAAGGTGTGAACCTTACGACCAGGAAAACACATCAGTAATGTCCCAAATAATCCCTTAAAAGATAATTTAGCAAACAGTTAACATAAGGAAAAAATGAATATGGTTTAAGAGCAGCAACACCTGCGTGCATGCATGAGCAGAGCAGAGCAGTTAAGACCACCAAAATGTCTGTGTATATTATATAATGTAACATGATATTCAAGGACTCCATCCATGCAAAAGGGCTATTAGAATATTCTATCACAGACCACAAGGAGACAAAACAAGCCATGAAAGCACACTGTGCTGTTCAGCATGTCTATTGTCAGTTAATTATAGCTCAAACTGCGTCAATGCTGCGTCGGGTTTGACCAGGATGGAGAATGGTGTCCTTTCTGTATGGACTGACACATGGTGAAATGGGCACAAGATGACAGTGGAAACTGGCCTTAAGATTTTGTTTATGTTACAGAAAGCTATTTTTCTGTGACCACTGACAGAGATTTGAAACATCTCTGCTGAAAAAATAAACAACTTACATTAGCGTAATCTGGCTTGCTGGTCTTAGTTGGTTTTACAGGGGTTTTAGGCACTTTTTTAGACCAGATAAGACTAGCAAACCAGCATAGTGAATCTGTGAATCATAAATATCAGTGGTATCTTTTGTGCAACACAAAAGAAGATCTCAGGCAGAATATTTGAGGTTCTGTTTTCCATAATGCATTTCCAAAAATGCAGATACTGCCAAGCTTTAAAAAGGGCCATGAAATATCATCAACAAGTAAAATATCTTCAGCAAATTTCTTTGTAAGGAAGAGTGTAACTTGGACACTGCGCCTAACACTTCATTTTGTATTTCATAGAAAAAGATAATCATACATGGTTGAAAAATGTAGTATTTTTGAGTAAACTAATCCTGTATCATCCAGTTTCATTAAATGTATTTACCAAATTTTTCAATCCTACACATATTCCAAAAATAATCAGCCCTCTCTCCCTCTCTCTCTCTCTCTCTATATATATATATATACTGTATATATATATTGTTACGCCTGTGACTGTATTTGACTATTTTTTTGGGTGTTTCTTTCTCCCTCTCTCTCCTCTCTTGTCTTTTACAGCCAACAGCGTGTGCAGAGGTAGGTTTGCGAGGAGCACCGGCATCTTTCAAAAAGACGAGCGTAGAGCAACATCCTCAGAAAGAGAGGCGTGAGAGAGTGGAATGTGTGCTGTTCATCTTGTTGGACATTGTTGAGACTGTTATCATATTTATTGCAAGAATTTGTTAAAGTTTTGAGTAAACAATTGAAACGTTTATTGTTCTTTCCCTCAGATTTTTCTCTTTCCTCATTCTGAGTGTGAGACACCATAAATCTGTCTAGCAAGTCGTTAGTGTCTTGTAAATGCTGTAGGGTCGTATATGTACTATAAATGATAATCTCTTGTTCTTTGAAATCACAATAATGGGGAAGACTGGTGACTTGGCAGTGGTCCAGAAGACAGTCACTGACACCCTCCACAAAGAGGGTAAATCACAGAAGGTCATTACTGAAAGGGCTGGCTGTTTACAGAGTGCTGTATCAAAGCATATTAAATGCAAAGTTGACTGGAAGGAAGAAAATGGTTAGGGAAAGGTGTACAAGCAACAGGGATGATTGCAAGCTTGAGAATACTGTTAAGAAAAGCCGATTCAAACACTAGGGAGAGCTTCAAAAGGAGTTGACTGAAGCTGGAGTCAGTGCATCAAGAGTCACCATGCTCAGACGTCTACAGGAAAAGGGCTACCAAGCCACTTCTGAAACAGAGGCATCAGAAGCATCTTACCTGAGCTAAGGAGAAAAAGAACTGGACTGTTGCTCAGTGGTCCAAAGTCCTCTTTTCAGATAAAAGTAAATGTTGCATTTAATTTGGAAATCAAGGTCTGGAGTCTGGAGGAAGACTGGAGAGGCACAGAATCCAAGCTGCTTGAAATCCAGAGTTTGTGTCCGTTAGTGAATCGTTAGTGTAGTCAGTGATGATTTGGGGTGCCGTGACGTCTGCTGGTGTTGGGCCATTGTGTTTTATCAAGTCCAAAGTCAATGCAGCTGTCTACCAGAAGATTTTGGAGCACTTTATGCTTTTATCTGCTGACAAGCTTTACAGAGATGCTGATTTCCATTTCGAGCAGGATTTTAGCACCTGTCCTCAGAGCCAAAACCACTTCCAAGTGGTTTGCTGACCATGATATTACAGTGCTTGATTGGCCACCAACATGCCTGAACTGAACCCCATATGAAATTATAGAATATTTTCAAGAGAAAGACGAGAAACAGTTGATCCGAGCTGAAGGCTCAATAGTGCATCAGAAGTGCCACAGGCTGATCGCTCCCATGCAACACCTCAGGAGCCCCGACCAAGTATTGAGTGCATAAATGAACATACTTTAAAGAACTTGAGCTTTTCTGTTGTGCAAATTCTTTTTTTGATTAATCTTAGGGAATATTCTAATATTTTGAGATTGTGGATTTTTGACTTTCATGAGCTGTAAGCTCTAATCATTCAAATTAAAACAAAAAACTTTTATAATGTTTTACTTTACATGTATTGAATCTAGAATATATTAGTAGTTTGAAATAAGTTACAAAAAAAGAATTCTGCAGAAAAAAATAGTTTTTCAGGATATTATAATATTTTGAGATGCACCTGTACACACACACACATAAATAAATATATATATCAGTGATGCGTGGGTCAATGTATTAATAACCCGCACCCGACCGACATTTTCAACTAACCCGCCTGCAATTCGGTACGCAAAAAAAAAAAAAAAAAATTGTTCCCGACCCGCTTCCTGACCCGCATTTTTAAAAACCAGTAAATGCTCATTGTAGCGTCATTGGGCCATATGGCAAAAAAAAAAAAAAGTATTATAATTTTGTCAAGAATTATAAAAAATCGTCAGTAAGCTCATATTTTGTACTAAAATAGTCTAGTCTGGCTATGTCTATTTCTATGTTTCTGCAAGGTCAGCAGACATTGAGGCTCAGGTTTGTTCCGATCCGAGCTTGTGAGCGGAGAGCGCATTTCTGAATATCCCGATCCGCTCGCTCATTCCGTGGGGTCTCGCTCTACCCAGAATGGCCTGCTGGTTCGAAAATATGAAAGGAGTCATTTAATTGTTTAGTAATAAACTGGTGTTTTCTGTGTTGCTGCAAAGATGAAGTTGACAATGCAGACTCGCCATGAACGCCAGAGAGAAATGCACATTTCATATGGATTACATCATCAGAGAGTAGTCCATTTATTTTGGTTTGAATATTTTCGTTTAAAAGAAGACATTTCAAGCTTTCTGTAATATATAACCTATATTTCTCAAATCTGTGAGGCACACGCTGTTTAGTTCACATGCAATGCACGTGATCATGCCGGCGCCTTATTACATTGTCTGCTAGGCTATATATTTGCTTCTTATTTATTAAATACGGGCAACTGATTGATAAAACATTGATCAAAATTAAGATACAATTTCTACAAAACAAAAATCTTTTAAAAAGAGTTTTCTATAAAACAAAACTTAATGAAGTCGTCAAAATCATGTTTTACCAAAAACAGCGGCATTGCTCCCCATGCAGTCTTCTTTGCCGCCTCCATCTCTACGTGCAGACTGAGCTCGTACGTCATCTTCATGCCAGTTATTCAGCCAATAAAGTGTAGGCCTATTTATTTCAAAAATGTGTCTAGTACTATATAATTTACAAAGGTTTAATTGGCATTTTTATTTCAAAGGACCCGACCGACCGCGACCCGAATATCATTAAAAATATTTTTGGATGACTCGTAACCGTGGGGAACCACGGGTGACTGCAGGCACCCCCTCATTTTGGATCAACCCGCGCATCACTGATATATATATATATATATATATATAATATATATTCTGCATCTTTAAGCCTATAATTTTATATTTCTCCATTGTTTTTATTTTAGTTATGCAATTCACAAGTCTTTCTTGGATTGCAGTACTTTACCTTTATGAATTTAGCAAACATATAAAAGAGGACAAATACAAGCAATTTGTCAAAGAGCCAACAATAATCATAATATTGTGATATTTCCCTGATTAAATGTGTTAAGTACACAGCTTTGTCTTTTTTGTCTAATTTTCAAAAAAAAAAATGTTTTACTTCAAATTAGTTCTTGCTAATAAACAAACATTTTTTGCTCATAATTGCAAAAATAAATAAATAAAAGCCTATAAGCTGTTCTGGACTTACCCAGCATCCCTTTGTTGGGCTCAGACAAACACATGTCTTTCTCAGCACTAGGGAGTACGAATCCCACCACGAAGATCTCCACGCCATCAGCCATGAGGGCCAGACCCAGCACAAAGTACAGGGTCCACTGGAAACGGCCGTGGCCACATTCCTGGAGGATGGTCTCATACTGCTGGGCAAGCTCCTCCTGGTCCTTCCTTCTCTCGCCCTCATACTGCGTCTTGTCCTGGAACTGAGACTGTCCCACTCCGTCCACCTGTCTGTCGGCCTTCTCAACAGAGTCATTTCTGGGGATGCCCTGGTACTCGCCCTCGTAGATCTCATCATCCTCATCGTGGCCCTCTGTGGAGTCGCTGTGAGCCCCTTCGTCGTCGTTGGCCCGGCTGTTGCTGCGGTAGTAGCTGCCGTCCTGGGCCTGCACGGGGTAATCGTCATCATCGTCTTCCTCTTCAAAGCGGGTGTAAGAGCGTTTGCTGTATTCGTCGCTCACCCTATCCACGTGGCGGCCCACCTTTTTACCTGCTTGCCTTTTGACTTCTTTGGCAATGTCCTTAGCCCCTTTAATGAAGGCTGAACGGTCTCTGTAACCCTCCTCCATGGTTCAAATTTGTGCACTGATGTAAAGAGAGTTGGAACTGGGTGTCAGGAGCTGCCTGTTTGCATGTAGTAGAGTGAAGCTGGGCTGAAGAAGTTCAGGACCCTGGACAGCAGCTTCTAGAGCAAAGAGACCTGAAAATATTCAAGAACACAAGCTGTTATTCAAGATGAGGCATTAAAGCAAATACTTTACAACATTAACGCATCAGTTTCAAATTAAATCATACATCACATAAGGCACGTTATTATAAATTATATGTTATAACTCATGGTATATAAAATAAAATAAAATATTTTAATCAAAATATATATATATATATATATATATATATATATATTTAAATATATCAAAAATACTTAAAAATGTAAAAAGTATAAATAAAAAGTTTAACATTTTAAAGTATTTTTGCATAATGATTGTAATAGTTTATCTATTAGAACATTTTCATATCTCACTGTTTAGTGAATCATACAGGTGGTCTGTAATCTGTATATACTTTAATAATTGACCATCATTTTTAATATGGACTTGCAACACACATGATTTGAATTCTTAAACTGTGGCTTTTTGTTTTGTGCACAGTTTAACTGTTCATATCAATGCATTTTTCCCACAATATTAAATATATATCAGTTAGAAAGATAGTCTACCAGGTCAAAAACCAGGCATCTGGCTTCTGCTATTCTAGCTAATAGCAACCATCTATTCCATTTTAGTTCTGCTAAATGGCATGCTTAGACCATATAAAAAAATCATATAAAACCAGCTATTACACTGAGCCTGGCTTCAGCAGGATTTTCAAGCATTGATATTACCCGAATAAACTTGATTATGTTTAATCAGCTTTGTGATAACAACAAGAAATACACATGGAATTAAAATTATTGTAAGCTAAGAGTACAATTACAAATGACTACATGGATAACACTGACAGCATGTAAATAGGTACAGCAGCTCACAGTGACCTTGTTTCATCCAGTTTACATTCTGGAGGAAAACACTTTAAGAACCAATTGAGTCTCCCTGAAAAAAAGCGATTAAATTGTTCCCAAGGGAAATTCATAAAACCATCCGTCTGTGTTGCCTTCTACAATCTGTTGAAATTGGTCTGGATCCTGTTATTGCATTAATAATCTAATATACATAATTGAGCCACATTAATAATATCTCAGGGGTACTTAGGAGCTCTACAGCACAGATAAAGATCTTGCACAGATATAGATCAGATAAAGTTCAGAAATCTGAACAAACCTGAAAGGGATGAGATTTAGGGTTATGAAACAAAAACCAGAGATGGTGATGACATCTTGGTCGCTTTATGTTGAGTTGTTCTCAATACAGAACAACTGATGTAACATGATTTTTAAATGAATAACACCAATGAAATGGTTCTTGTTATCTATTTAGAATGAGTGAGTCAAAATAAAACTCACTACTAAATCCTTCACTGAAGATCCTGACATACATTTTATCATGTTCAGATCAATAATATAATATAACTTGATGCCTTTTGCCACAATGAATTTGAAGATCAAGGTAAACTGTACTTAATTTGTGTTTCCCGGGAAACATGCAAGTGTCTTCTGTTCCTTCCGAAGGGCTATATTAAATGGAAAAAATATGCTATTTCAACAAAATAAGAAAGATTTGGGCATCTTCATCCTGTTCAAAAGGCTCTTAATGCATCGTGTTTCCTTCTGGAGCATCAGTGAAGGTTTGAACCATTTTAAATAGTTGTGTCTGAGTCCCTCAATTGTCCTCAGTGTGAAAAGATGGATCTCAAAATCATACAGTCACTGCTGGAAAGGGTTCGAATATGCAAAAGATGCTGGAAAACTGAAGAATCTGCAGGACATGGAGGTTTTTCTGAAGAACCGCTCTCAGTTTAACTGTTCAGAACACACAAGGGACTCATGAAGAACCATCACAAAACTTGTCTTGTGGACTATATGTAAACATCTTTTATGTAAATTATCTTAATCAGGACAGTACTAAATAAAAAATAACATGCATTTTGTATGATCTCTCTTATTTTGTTTAAATTATTAACATTTTCCCATATACCGCAAGGGGTTCCCAAACTCTATCTAGACAAACATCAAATATTTTGGGGGAATTTTGGAACATTTGGAATATTTCATTTTGCTGTAATAAATTATTATAATTTAAGTTAATAATATTATATAACATAACCTAATAAATCATATAAAAAATCAATAAATAATATAAATAAAATACAACATAATACATGAATAAACGCACAAATCTTTTGGATATAAATACAGATCTACATACTGTATTTGTATACAAAGTTAAATAATGATTCCCGTTCCTAAAGACACCAATTTAAACAAGTCACATTCTGGTCTAATTTCTCTGTTCTTTTCTCTCTCTCTGATTGTGTATTGCTCTCGGAATAGAGCTCATCAGTGCTTAGCTCACTTCACCCCGTGCCTGTGAAGATAATGAGTGAATCTGGGATATCTGTCAGCACTGCTCTTCCCGAGTCCTATTACATTATCACGGCACTAATAAGTGAATACACAGAAACAGACCAGTCATGTGGACTGTAGAGCCAATAAAACAAATTGACATGCTTCTCTCAGTACTCCAAGTAAACACTACGATGGTTGTAAAGCTATAAATGTCTGTAAAGGTGAATCTGGGGCGCTATGAGCTCATCAGCAGATGCGATTGGTCCAAGGGAGAAATGGCCCAGTTGGCGGCAGCAGGCATGGATCTGCCTTATGCTGTCCTCTGTGGTGGTTTCATTCTCACTCGTACAATCCCTGCATGCTCTCTCTGCATGTGCACGCGTCTGCCAATAGAGGCCTGCGCTGCCATTGTGAAAATAATTTTAATATTGATTGGTTGCAGGGCTGATTATTATACAAAAATTAATGCAAGTTTTTAACTGATACAGCACTGACACATGATGAAAATTCATCATCAGCACTGCGGCCACACTCAGGGAACTATTTTTTCTTTCAAAATACATAAAGAAGAACGATGGTTTCACTTATTTATCATTTACTCAACCTAATGTCATTCCAAACCTTTCTTCTGTGGTACACAAAGCATATTTTTTGAAAAGTCTTGTGTTTTAGAGTTTTTTATTTTATTGCAACATTTATTATTTATTTATATATTTTTTTCATGAAAATTGGTGGGGTCCACACAACATTGAACCCAACTATCACTTTAAAATACTCTGAGTTTGGAAAATCTTTTGGTTACTGCATTAAATGGTACAGTTTACTCCAAATTTAAATAATAAATCAAATAAAATGTTGCTTTGGAAACTAACTGAAATATGTTTAAGTTGAAGCACTAAATTTAAAAACTAAATTTCCCAAATCCGTCTCATCTCTATTGCGGTCTGGAGATGGGACAGCAATAGTGGTGTGCAGGAGCAGCGGTGTGTGTGAGATGGCTCTGTTGGGAACAACAGTCTTTCTCTTGGTGGAATGTGTGCGTTTCAATTAGACTGGTACAGGAACACATGTCAGCGCTACAGAACAGGGCCTAAAAGCTCTGTGAAGCAAAGCCAAGCCCAGAGCTGTCAAATCTACTCGCTAATGCAACATGAGATTACAGGCCTTTTATTTGTGATTTAGGACTGTGGTAGATCAAAACTGGAGTAAAACAGACAAGGAAGACAGTGCCTTTCTTGAATGCAGTAATAAATGAGATTTACTCTAGATCTGTTACAAATCAAGAGGGATGGTACACTGCAAAACTACTTGCCTTATATGTTTCTTTTATTTATTTATACAGTATATGCACCATATACTACAGATTACAGATTGTTTCTGCAATAGAATAAAAAAAAAAGATAAAATACTGTAAAAGATTTAGAATTTGTATCTGTATCTGAATCTGTAGTAAATGTTTCTTTAGACTGTTAAAATAATAATAAAAAAAGGGACTTTGTGGAACCCAGAATTGTTCACTGCGAACTTTTATTTTTAAGAGTGTAGCCTAGCAACAGAATCATGCCAAAGTCTATACTGAAGTCTGAACATTACTCAGGAATAGTATGTTTTATGTCTCTACTGCACAGTCCTTGTTCTAAAGAAGGACATTAAGCCGCCATGTGTTGCATTGAAGGGTCACTTTGGCTGAGCCAGTTAAATGCCAGCAGTCGAAGGTTGGCGATGAGACCTGCTCAGCAACAGTGTCCTACAGAGCTGCAGAGCATGTGGAGAGAGAGAGGAGGAGCCTGTGCTCGCTGCCAGAGCAATGCAAACACACACAAGGCAAAAAACACTTAGACTTGGGACTGTTTAACTGAGCTGTTTCTTCATGGGAAATATCATTACATCACTTGCTCATTTTTCTGTCATTCAGTGGATCCTCTGAAGTGAATGGGTGCCATCAGAATGAAAGTCCAAACAGCTGCTAAGATGATCCACACCACTCAAGTGCATCAGTTAACATCCTGTGAAGTAAAAACCTGCATGTTTGTGAGAAAGAAATCCACCATTTTAACATTTTTAATGTTAAACTGTTGCTTCCAAGTAAAAATGTAAGTCCTATTCATAATATTGCTTTCACTAGTGAAAGATGAGGTTAGTCATTTTGTCTAAATCAGTAGAGAAATATGCAAAGATCAAACACCGCAAGCGAAAACAGTACAAAAACGTTGTAATATGTTTGTAAATTTTGATGTGAGAAGACAACAGTTGATGGACATTTCACTAGAGGAAATGTCATAATGGATATGGACTCGTATTTGGCCAAAATAAATAGTTTAAAGTTCAAAAACCCGAAAGATGGATTTGTTTCTTACAAACATGCAGCTTTTTGGTTCAAAAGACATGAATTTATTGTGACTATTGTGATGTTTTTATCAGCTGTTTGGACTCTCATTCTGACGGCACCCATTCACTGCAGAGGATCCATTGGTGAACAAGTGATGTAATGCTAAATTTCTCCAAGTCTGTTCTGATGAACAAACTACCTCATCTACATTTGTGGTGGAAAAAATCCGTAAATGGTCTTTAAAAAGCTCAACAGTCACAACATTGGGGTGTACATAATATTAGACACAAAAAAACTTTCACAGAAAAATAAAAGTCACACATGTTTGGATCCAAGGAAGATTATTTGTGTCCTTATTTGATAAAAGCGAGGCAAACAATTACATACATAAAGATTTAAGAAGAGAAGAAGCACTCAAAACTAATTTCAAACTTTCAAATTAATGCATACATTCCTATTCCTATTTCCTACAGTACCACTGCTGTTAACCAATACTTGTTATTATTCATTTTAAGTCTGTAATTTACATACAAGGCATTATAAATCCTATGTCATCCCATATAATAACCCTATTAATACACTTAATGTGATAATTAATTATTCATTTAAATAATTTGAAAAGCAATTTCAGCCTTAACAGTGTGCCCTTCAGGAACAATACACGTACTACCGAGCAATTTTGCACATTGTAAATGATTATCTGAACAAAATTTGAAATAAAGCTATCGATTGTTCACCAAACAGATGGAATAAGTGTATGGTGAAACAGCCCAGGGGCTTTCCACAGGACAAACATGAATATACTAACATCCACGGCATAACAGCAACTAGAATGTAATGAAGCAGTAAGCCTGAAAAAAACAAGTGAATTTATCTATAGGTGAATCTCAACCAAACCTGTTGTTCAGTAAACGTGTTCAGGGCATAAATTAGCCAATGGTGTAAGTTTGAGGAGGATATATCTGTTTGTTAGAGGGAGTGTTTGGAATCAAGCAATATTCTTGCAAAATTTAATTAGCTTGTAATGGCTAAGAAATGACACATTTCAGCTGTAATTTAGGACCACTTGTAAGGATCTCGTGATAATTAATCATTTTAATTTCCACTACCATTCAAAAGCCTGGGGTCTGTAAGACTTTTGTTCGATTTAGGATGCATTACATTTTTACTCTTACAAAGGATTTCTATTTGAAATAACTCTTGCTCTTTTAAACTTTCTTTTCAATAGAAAAATGATTGAGCAGCAAATCAGTATATCAGAATGATTTCTGAAAGATACAACCCGAATTCCGGAAAAGTTGGGACGTTTTTTAAATTTTAATAAAATGAAAACTAAAAGACTTTCAAATCACATGAGCCAATATTTTATTCACAATAGAACATAGATAACATAGCAAATGTTTAAACTGAGAAAGTTTACAATTTTATTCACAAAATGAGCTCATTTCAATTTTGATTTCTGCTACAGGTCTCAAAATAGTTGGGACGGGGCATGTTTACCATGGTGTAGCATCTCCTTTTCTTTTCAAAACAGTTTGAAGACGTCTGGGCATTGAGGCTATGAGTTGCTGGAGTTTTGCTGTTGGAATTTGGTCCCATTCTTGCCTTATATAGATTTCCAGCTGCTGAAGAGTTCGTGGTCGTCTTTGACGTATTTTTCATTTAATGATGCACCAAATGTTCTCTATAGGGGAAAGATCTGGACTGCAGGCAGGCCAGGTTAGCACCCGGACTCTTCTACGACGAAGCCATGCTGTTGTTATAGCTGCAGTATGTGGATTTGCATTGTCCTGCTGAAATAAACAAGGCCTTCCCTGAAATAGACGTTGTTTGGAGGGAAGCATATGTTGCTCTAAAACCTTTATATACCTTTCAGCATTCACAGAGCCTTCCAAAACATGCAAGCTACCCATACCGTATGCACTTATGCACCCCCATACCATCAGAGATGCTGGCTTTTGAACTGAACGCTGATAACATGCTGGAAGGTCTCCCTCCTCTTTAGCCCGGAGGACACGGCGTCCGTGATTTCCAACAAGAATGTCAAATTTGGACTCGTCTGACCATTAAACACTATTCCACTTTGAAATAGTCCATTTTAAATGAGCCTTGGCCCACAGGACACGATGGCGCTTCTGGACCATGTTCACATATGGCTTCCTTTTTGCATGATAGAGCTTTAGTTGGCATCTGCTGATGGCACGGCGGATTGTGTTTACCGACAGTGGTTTCTGAAAGTATTCCTGGGCCCATTTAGTAATGTCATTGACACAATCATGCCGATGAGTGATGCAGTGTCGTCTGAGAGCCCGAAGACCACGGGTATCCAATAAAGGTCTCCGGCCTTGTCCCTTACGCACAGAGATTTCTCCAGTTTTTCTGAATCTTTTGATGATGTTATGCACTGTAGATGATGAGATTTGCAAAGCCTTTGCAATTTGACGTTGAGGAACATTGTTTTTAAAGTTTTCCACAATTTTTTTACGCAGTCTTTCACAGATTGGAGAGCCTCTGCCCATCTTTACTTCTGAGAGACTCTGCTTCTCTAAGACAAAGCTTTTATAGCTAATCATGTTACAGACCTGATATCAATTAACTTAATTAATCACTAGATGTTCTCCCAGCTGAATCTTTTCAAAACTGCTTGCTTTTTTAGCCATTTGTTGCCCCCGTGCCAACTTTTTTGAGACCTGTAGCAGGCATAAAATTTTAAATGAGCTAATTAAGTGGATAAAAGTGTAAAATTTCTCAGTTTAAACATTTGCTACGTTATCTATGTTCTATTGTGAATAAAATATTGGCTCATGTGATTTGAAATTCCTTTAGTTTTCATTTTATTAAAATTTAAAAAACGTCCCAACTTTTCCGGAATTCGGGTTGTAATATGACTAGAATAATGGCTGCTGAAAATATAGCTTTGCCATCACAAGAATAAATTACATTTTACAATATTTACAAGAAAACACGTATTATACATTTCTCTCAATATTATTATTTTACTGTAATTTTGATTTAATAAAAGACGCAGGTGAGCATAAGAAACTTAACATAAAAACAACATTAAACAGAAATTGAATTAAAATATTTTTATAATGTCTAAATAACTGTTTTAATTAATAATTATATTATTAAATGATATTATTAAAATTGCATTCGTACCTTTAATTTCTGGTGATTGTAATTGAAAAATGATTGTATTATAACACTGTAACATTACATTATTTAATATATTATTTAATGTTTAGCTTTATAATTTAAGGAAAGAATGCCCTAGGCTCTTTAACCATTTTTTCTTCATCTTTTGTACGTCATCTCTTTATTTGTTTTAAGTCTAATCTCACCTAAAAGTAATCAGTTAAGCACTATCTTTACGCTTAAGGACGAAAAGTATTGCAAACAAGGCCAAAGCTCAACGTATCTGGTGTATATCAACGAGCGAGAGTGACAGCAGAAGCCTGGAGTTAATGGATCTGGGAATGAGTGCGGAGGAATAGAGGGAGGAGAAGAGGACATTAGTGAATGGTTAGAAGCGTCTCGACAGCGGTCTCAGGACAGAGCCGCTGTGAGTCACGTTAGCCCTGGAACAAATCTCTCAGTGTGTGCTGCTGTCACCATGGCCACAGTCACTCCTGCCCTCTGCTACATCAGCACCACCAGCATCCTCTGCCCTGCCTCCATTTTAGCCCAAAATATTCCAGCGCAAACACTGAGCCGCATTTAGACGGGTGTTGTCAATGCAATGTTTCACTAAAAACAGGAAACACTTCTATTCTATCATATTGTTGCTATAGTGCAAATGTGAATTAACACAGAAATGTGAAATATATATTCTGCAAAGATGATAATCAAGAAATTTAAACTGACCTTTAAATTTTTTATTAATATGTTAATATGTTAATTAATATGTTAATATGTTTAAATAATTTAATTTTTCTTAATATGTTCCTGATCTGACTGTGCATGATTCATTAGCACACATTATTCTACAGAAATGAAACATTTCATGATTCATCATTTCATTTTCATATTATAAAATATAGTATCTGGAAAGAAAAAGAAAAAGAAAACATTGATCACTGATCACAACACCAGAATTTTTTTTGTGTGTGTGTTTGTTCCAGAGGGGGAAAAAAAACACTGAATGTCATCCAAACGTAAGAATGTCTTCTTTCTCTGTAACAAATTTCCTTTTTCCGCTGATGTCACAATGATAACAGAGAGCCAAAACATCTTTCGATCTAGATATATCCACTTTACACAATTCACTCAATTCTAGGCTGATAAAACCAAGCTTCACTCCATTACTTCTTGATAAGTATCCAGTTTCACTCAGAAATGGGTTGCAAATGGCTTTAAATTCTGACTCTGACTTACATAATTGTGGGATGCGCAACTCAACCGGTTTAAATGACAAAAGAACAGTCATGGCACATACTATGTGTGGTGTATATAAGTCCAGAGGAAATGAGAGGTCCCTCTATAAGTGCTCATATTTTCCCGCACGGATGAATGGGTGAGAGATTAGCATATGATTCAGATATATGCGGACTCATGCAGTATAAACCTAAGCATACTGCAGTTAAACTTCTCACCTGTGCATTACTGTGAAACTGAGGACATTTGGATGTAACCTTAAAAAAAATCGAAGTAAATCACACATCTATAGAGGAATGTGATGTCACTGTTATTTGTTACACTTCAAAGAGGTTTTTGGCTTTTAACACATGCTGGGAGAGTAATGCACAGGTTTTTGTTCAAACACAAGCAAATAGGAATCATTTTTATATATAGCTCTACCTTGGTGTGTAAAGACACCTCTTCTGAGATTCTGCTTCAATTTGGCTGCCTTCAACAAAATCTGCATGCCTTTGATTTCACTCTGAACATTTACTCAGGCTTTGACCTGAATCATTGCTGTTATGCAAGTTTCTTTTGAACTTTTATTCAAGTGATTTCACAAAAGACTAACAGATGGAGAGTGGGTATTCAAAGACACAGGATAACTAATCACCAATTATAGCAAGGAATAATCCCAAGAAAACATTTTATTTTAAATATTTTAATTAGAGAAAGGGAAAGGGGGGGGGGGCACCTGTAAAATGATTTGACAGAGAAATTTGGAGAAATTGACTTTTTTCAAAGCGTTGCTTCCAAACTAAAATTGAAGTCCATTATTCATAATATTGCATACTGAAAAAGTTGCCTTGTCTGAATCAGGAGATAAACATGCACTGTTTACAAGCCAAAACAGTTATAATCAAGTATGCCGATTTTGAAGTGAAAGGACAGTGGATGGAGTATTATTGTAAATTATGGACTTTTGGCCAGAAGTGAAAGTTTAAAAATGAACACCCCTTAATGTTTCTTAAACATGATGTTATTTGGTGGACTGGAGTGTGGATCATTGTGATGTTTTTATCAGCTGTTTGGACTGACGGCACATATTCACTCAAAAAGAAGAAACAAACTACATCTTGGATGGTCTGAGGGTGAAGACATTTCCAGTAAATTCTAATTTTGGGGAAAACTATTCCTTGAATTGCTAAATTGCAATATTGTACTAAATATTTAAGTTTATATTTAAAAAAAAATGTATCCAAATGTGGCATGGAAATGTACTGCACCAAACCCAAGTGATAATCATATATTCCAGATCTCTGAATGAGTGAGTTATGAACGGCGGCCCAGTCAGATAAGACATCAGCACCTGCACAGATCAATGATAAACACTCCTGCTGTTAAACCCTGTTCTCTCTCTTCCTCCTTTGCCACATCAATCCTCTGAGGATTCCTCTTGAGGTTACTCTGAAAAGAGCACTGCAGCGCACAGAGCACACAATGATTGAGGAACAACTGCAATCCTGAGCAGCACCACCACTGACAGAGACCCCAGAAGCTGTGTACCACAAACAGCCTGCAAATCAATTCATATTAGGAGAAACAGTCCTAGACAGGGTCCAGAAGTATGCAAACATAGTCACTCATCCTACCAAGGACCTGATCAAACTTTCAGACATTTGCATATCACATTATTTAATTTCTCTCTTTCAACTCTACCAACATAAAGCTGCATCCTACTATCAGATGTACAGCTTTACATACTTTCATGAATCTCTACATACTAACAATACAATCAGATACAAAACTCTAATATCAATCAAGATATGAATAGATATAGCAATACTACCAACATTAAGGTCTACATACAGGCTATTATCATCAATGTTATACCATCGGAAATCTCTGCATATTAACAGTAGGCTATACGAACAACATAAAGCCTTGCATATTCCATCAAAACTGCCAAATATCTAGCTCTACACAATCTACTCTTATATAAGAACTGATAAAGAGCACAGTTATCACCTTTTGCATGCACTCAACAGTAATGGTTGGTAATTTCCAGCTCAAAAATGCTATTTCACTTTCAAAGCAGCAGTGATACAGACACATGTAGAACACATAGATGCACATCACTGTGAATTCAGTCAAACCAAGTGACACTTGCTGTCGTGACGAGACTGAATGCAGTCAGCAATGGAATAAAACATCGAGGAGATCCACACACGCACACATGGAGCAGGTTTCCATTCTTCATGTCTGCTGCAAGGTCATTTTGATGCTTCAATATATAACGCGGTACAAATATCATTTTAATTTATATTTCTCTTGGTTGATCAATTCCTCGCAAATATGAAACCCGATACCAGTCCAAATCATCCAGTGAAGAAAATGGAAAGCCCAATCAAGTCTTATTCTGATGGATATATTAGGTGAAGGGGCGAGGCTTAAGGTGCCGTATGTCTCTATGGGAATATGGCTTTTATCAATTACTCTTTTAATCTATGCTTTAACCCATGGTAAATAAAGATTGATATACATACAAGAAATAAGTCATAATAGTCTACAACGTTCTGGGTGCAAAATACAGCGCGTTTCAACGAAAAAATAAAATAAAATAAAAAAATCTGCTTGCCCAAATTTTTTTTTTTATGTC
The DNA here is from genome assembly GCF_963082965.1 of Carassius carassius. NCBI lineage: Eukaryota > Metazoa > Chordata > Actinopteri > Cypriniformes > Cyprinidae > Carassius > Carassius carassius. The sequence goes on along the minus strand of NC_081769.1, from coordinate 30,567,456 downwards.
TTGAGATGATGCATAAGCCGTGTAAAATGACAAAAGGTTGCCTCAAAAACAGATTTTATTTCATTTTCGTTGGACGCTATAATTATAAAGACTGTTGATGAAGACCACGTTTGCATCTATCTTTGATGAGCACATACTATTTACCAAATGAATGAATCTGATACCTCAAATATAAAATCATAAAATTTAGCATTTAACATTAAAACACTCACTCAAACATAAATGTGGTATATTTAAAACGTTTACGAGCGCCTTTAATCTATGTGCACGCTCATTATAAATTAGCTCCAAAAACACTCATTAATTAGCAAGGTCACTTACCAGAGCAAAACGGTTATTATTTTCCCCAAATGCTGTGTATCTATGATACGGTGAATTTTTAGTCGTGATGATGAGGAGGGCTGTGTGACATTGCCTGTATCTTCATCCCTGTAGCCGACAGCGCGTGTGACGTGTAACGGGGCGCAACCCTGCCACACAGGCACAATGAACTATTCCTACTATGGCGAACGCTTGACTTATTAATATTAATCGGCACGCTGACGTTGCATGGTAACCTTCCTAGAGCGTCCAGTTACGTAATCTAGCTAGTATTCCTAGCCAAGCCTTCTCCGTACTAGAATTCGCTGATAGGCCAACAGAATCACAAACTTCTGTTCTTCAGCCAAACAGTGGGGCGAACGTCACGCTGCGTCATTAATATTCATGAGACAAGTAGAATTCCTTCGTTCGTCAGCTGACCTGCACTCTTTACGAACGTCTGCCTTTCAGCCAATCGTTTAGGTTTACTGACCTAACGTGATGTTACGCAATTAATATTCATAAACCAAGCCGTGGCCATAGTAGGATTAGCTAACTCGTATCCCTCATCTCGAGCGCACCGTTCTCAAATGTGCAAGTGACCCTAAATGAATAGGCTATCAGCATCACCAAAGCTATAAGTGAAACGCGTTTTCATTGTGATCAAACGTAATAAATATGTTTAATCTAGACTGCCTACAAAAGGTTTCACGGAAACATGCGTGTTTTCCTCGAAAAATTAATTGCGGCAATAGTCGCGTTTCTTTATAATTTAATGTCATATTGTGTGGTTAACGTATAATCCTTTTAAATCATGCAGTCAGTTTTAAATGGTCTGTGCATGATTGCACACGTGCTGTATCTCGTGCACATAATTGGCCAAAAGCACGGAACCATGATGCGCTTTCCTGTCTCTCTCCATCGACTGTTATTAATGTACATTTGACGCAGCCTGCTGTCTTTATCAAAGGTTAAAACACTGTCAATTAATAACTGTCTGCTAGAGGAAAGAAAGGACAAGGTTTTCAAACGTTTAGATTCCACAGACCCCCAAATATGATTATTATGATCCCTGTGCATCCAGGTGATGTATTCTCACGTAGCTATAGCCTATAAAGACGCAATTTATACTGAGAAAAATTAACAAATATAGGCCTACGTGAAAAAAAATGTTTCTATGATGTAACATTAAATTTTTTTCTCTCCTTGATGTACAGTAGCCTGCATGTTTTACTGATTGATTGACTGATTTAAATCAAATGAATATATTTATAGTTTAATTATGTTTTTACACTGTTTTCCTGTAAACTTTTTCCCTGACACCAGTCTGAAAACCCATGTGATAGTGAACTATCAAAACAGAATCATTTTCTCTTGAATAAAAATAAGCCAATATTTATGCCAATAACCTCTTAAATAAAGGCTGTAATTTGTCTACACTGACACTGTTTTGCAATAACGAATCAGTCAGATATCAATTTTTGTTTTTATTCCTAGCACTTCCAATGGAATAGCAGTATGATATAAGACACAAAGTAACAGTAACAATACTATTCAAATGCTAACAAATAATGTTCTGCCATATATATATATTTAATTGCCAGCAGTTTCCTAATTGCCATGATTAGGTGCTTTGGTTATGATGCTGATTCCGACATCATTTATAAAAGCTGTTGTGTTCAAAGATAGAACATGAGCATCACAAAACTGGAAAAATCTGCTTCCACATCATTTTGGGATATTTCTTATTTTGTCTCTTGTGGAATTGCAATGAAACCTGCACTGCAAAACCTGTGCCTGTCAGACAGAGATCCAGAAGTGCCAGTATTATTGGACATAATGGACTAATGCAGTGCTTAGCAACAGGCAGTATGACGATGTGACTGGTTTTCAAATAAGGCTGCAAGTCACCATTCTCCTGCTTACAACAGAAGCATCTATTGATGGACAGGTCTCTGAAGAAGCTAATACACCACAGTACCTCAACACCAAAATCTATATTTGCAAAATGCAAAACAATTATTGATCTTTCTGAAAATGATGTAAGGATATTCAAGTAAAGTTGCTTTTTGAATCTTGAAATATTACTAACAATACAAAAGTTATTTTTTATGTTAACATCACAGAAATCAGTTAAGATTTTACAGCAAAAATACACATTAATGATGACCTGAAGTGGGACATTTTTACAATATATACTAAAAGGTCTTGTACAGAATGCTCAACAGGTTTTTCAGCAAAGTTTTGATCATGTTTATAATTCAGAGGGCTTAGAAATTTGCATGTCCAATATGATACAGTAGGATTAATTGTAATACTTTTCAGCCATCTGTGTTTCCTGTTAATTCATATAGACTATTGTTTGCTCAAATCTACTAAAATCTTTAACATACATTTTTTTAGAAAAAAACAAGCCAGACCTAACGGTGCACATTATTTCAAATTAAAAAATGGTTTAGAAACTGCATTTCATGATGACTTTTACAGTATGCAAAGCACTTGGTTATGTTGCAGTTCTTTAGAAGTGCCTAAAAGTTTGTGAGCAAGTAAACAATTTAATCAAGAACATTGTGTTTTATATGATGCCGTCTTATGGAAATGTTAGGAAAACTGCTACCTCCTTACAGGGTAATCATCATCAAGCTGTAATACACCATTAGAAGAGAACAACAAAATTATTAGCTCTACTTAATTCCCCCAAACCATGTCACAACAATGGATTACTTCATTAATGCTAAATTACACCTCTCTGCCTCATGAGACGGCACCTAATAAAACAGAAAACCTCCAGCTCCAGCAGATGCTTCTGAGTCATCTTAATTTGTGCTCTGGGCTTCATTAGTGCTGCCGCTTCTAAAGAAATAAGATGTACTAACTATTGTTAAGTGCCCTAAAAAGTGCCATGCTGCACTTGACATTAAAGCAAGCTAGATTTTTTCTGTTCCAAAGACATCCTCTGCTAATATATACATTATTATTTAGCAAAATGCATGGACTAAAATGTAGTAAAATCTCTTTGAAATCTCCAGTTTCTTTGGTTCCAGCTGTTGTGAGGCATGTTGGTACGAAACATCCTTAATATGATTATCCCAGTTTAGATCAGTCTACTGATCAACAAAATACAGCCTAAAAATACAGCACTATGTCTAAGTGAACACCTATTAGGAAACAGACAGGCCATTTCAGAGCTGATTGACTGCACAGAAAGGCAATTAATTGTTAATTGTTTATGTTAATTGTTAATAAATATTGCAGTGCATGTGTTATTGCATATACATGTGTGTATGTGTGTGTGTGTGTGTGTGTGTGTGTGTGTGTGTGTGTGTACAGTACTTAAATATACTGTATACACACACATATAATTATAAATTAGTTATATTTACTTATATAAGCTTTATAAAGTAAAATAGACATAAAAAGACACAGAATGAGTCTAGAGAGTGTGTGAATGTCAAGTCAAGTCACCTTTATTTATATAGCGCTTTAAACAAAATACATTGCGTCAAAGCAACTGAACAACATTCATTAGGAAAACAGTGTCAATAATGCAAAATGATAGTTAAAGGCAGTTCATCATTGAATTCAGTGATGTCATCTCTGTTCAGTTAAATAGTGTCTGTGCATTTATTTGCAATCAAGTCAACGATATCGCTGTAGATGAAGTGACCCCAACTAAGCAAGCCAAAGGCGACAGCGGCAAGGAACCGAAACTCCATCGGTGACAGAGTGGAGAAAAAAACCTTGGCAGAAACCAGGCTCAGTTGGGGGGCCAGTTCTCCCCTGACCAGACGAAACCAGTAGTTCAATTCCAGGCTGCAGCAAAGTCAGATTGTGCAGAAGAATCATCTGATTCCTGTGGTCGTGTCCTGGTGGTCCTCTGAGACAAGGTCTTTACAGGGGATCTGTATCTGGGGCTCTAGTTGTCCTGGTCTCCGCTGTCTTTCAGGGCAATAGAGGTCCTTTCTAGGTGCTGATCCAGCATCTGGTCTGGATACGTACTGGATCCGGGTGACTGCAGTGACCCTCTGATCTGGACACAGACTGGATCTGGTGGCTATGGCGACCTCGGAATAAGAGAGAAACAGACAAATATTAGCGTAGATGCCATTCTTCTAATGATGTAGCAAGTACATAGGGTGTTATGGGAAGTGTTTCCGGTTCCGGTTTACCTAATTAATGCAGCCTAAAAATCCTTTAACGGATTTGGATATTAAAAGCATATTAGGATGTTATTTGTAAGCCTGGTTAAAGAGATGGGTCTTTAATCTAGATTTAAACTGCAAGAGTGTGTCTGCCTCCCGAACAATGTTAGGTAGGTTATTCCAGAGTTTTGGCGCCAAATAGGAAAAGGATCTGCCACCCGCAGTTGATTTTGATATTCTAGGTATTATCAAATTGCCTGAGTTTTGAGAACGTAGCCGACGTAGAGGATTATAATGTAAAAGGAGCTCATTCAAATACTGAGGTGCTAAACCATTCAGGGCTTTATAAGTAATAAGCAAGATTTTAAAATCTATACGATGTTTGATAGGGAGCCAGTGCAGTGTTGACAGGACTGGGCTAATATGTTCATACTTCCTGGTTCTAGTAAGAACTCTTGCTGCTGCATTTTGGACTAGCTGTAGTTTGTTTACTAAGCGTGCAGAACAACCACCCAATAAAGCATTACAATAATCTAACCTTGAGGTCATAAATGCATGGATTAACATTTCTGCATTTGACATTGAGAGCATAGGCCGTAATTTAGATATATTTTTGAGATGGAAAAATGCAGTTTTACAAATGCTAGAAACTTGGCTTTCTAAGGAAAGATTGCGATCAAATAGCACACCTAGGTTCCTAACTGATGACAAATATCATATCTTAAATAATAATAATCTGGTCTCTAATTTACGATTAGAAATTGAATGCCATATTTTCAGTGTGATCTGTTTTTGATGAGAAATATTAGATTTTTCATTGAAACCTCTGAAAAAAAAAAGAACTTTTTAAAAAAGTACAAGCAACAGCTCTGGCATTTACATTATAGAAATATATCAACTTAAAAAGCTAAGCTATACATTTTATAAACACACATAATTATAAATTATTTATATTGACTTATTAGTTATATATCGTCTAGAGAGAGAAAGAGAGAGAGAGACTGATAGATAGATATGTTATTACAATTAGAATGCACACTAGTAATAAATATTAAATAACTAGATCAATATGTAGTACTAAGTACAAGAATAGTTTATAGTAACTGGACAGAAAGTACTAGTTTCTTAAGGTCTAAGTAGAATAGGTATAAAACTGGAATAGACAACAACTGCTGGATACTTAACAGAATAATAATACAGAGCCTAGTAGTGATTCTAACGGTGAAATAAATAGGCAACATTGAAAAAATGCTTTCAATCTGAATACAGATTTTTAAAACTATTTCCATAAAACACCTAAGTAAACTTAGGTCGAGTTATGCTTTATTTTTTTTTTTTTGACTGAAACTTTCTGAAGACAGCTAGGATCCTGTAGAGACGCTCGCGCACCGCTAGCTTCGCGCGTGATGCGCAGATTTCCAATTCTTTTTTTTTTCTCGCTCTATCGTTTTTTTATCTGCATCTCATCGGCGCTGACCATCGAGAACAATCTCCTCCTATTGATTTATCGACCTGCTCCCACCTCGAGAACGATAAACCGCCCATCGCGTCGTGAACTGCGTTTTAATGACCCATTTACTGTCCGCGCGCGTAAACATGCTTCGAAACTATGAGTCGCTCGCACAGATGTCACATCTCTCCAGTCGTGCACCATGAGAGAGCTGAACATGTGCTGGAAGATTATTGCAACATTGAGCTTGGACTGTTTTAAAGGCTCTCCGTCCTCTTCGCACAGGTACGTCATATTTCAATAACCGTGTCAGTGTCGCGCATTATCTGTATGAAGATGTTTGCATGCACATGCAGGATTCGTGTTGGCTGACTGAACAATGGCAGATTATATATGGGTTGCTATGGCAATGCCTGCTCCGAACATCATCGTTACAGAGATTGCGCGATGTCTCTAGAATGCATGGTGCATAATAATCTGATATACAGTCGTGGCCAAAAGTTTTGAGAATTACATAAATATTCGTTTTCAAAAAGTTTCCTGCTAAACTGCTTTTAGATCTTTGTTTCAGTTGTTTCTGTGGTGTACTGAAATATAATTACAAGCACTTGATACGTTTTAAAGGCTTGTATCGGTAAATTACATGACATTTATGCAAAGAGTCAGTATTTGCAGTGTTGGCCCTTCTTTTTCAGGACCTCTGCAATTCGACTGTGCATGCTCTCAATCAACTTCTGGGCCAAATCCTGACTGATAGCAACCCATTCTTTCATAATCACTTCTTGGAGTTTGTCAGAATTAGTGGGTTTTTGTTTGTCCACCCGCCTCTTGAGGATTGACCACAAGTTCTCAATGGGATTAAGATCTGGGGAGTTTCCAGGCCATGGACCCAAAATTTCAACATTCTGATCCCCGAGCCACTTAGTTATCACTTTTGCCTTATGGCATGGTGCTCCATCGTGCTGGAAAATGCATTGTTCTTCACCAAACTGTTGTTGGATTGTTGGAAGAAGTTGCTGTTGGATGGTGTTTTGGTACCATTCTTTATTCATGGCTGTGTTTTTGGGCAGAATTGTGAGTGAGGCCACTCCCTTGGATGAGAAGCAACCCCACACATGAATGGTGTCAGGATGCTTTACTGTTGGCATGACACAGGACTGATGGTAGCGCTCACCTTTTCTTCTCCGGACAAGTCTTTCTCCAGATGCCCCAAACAATCGGAAAGGGGCTTCATCGGAGAATATGACTTTGCCCCAGTCCTCAGCAGTCCATTCACTATACTTTCTGCAGAATATCAATCTGTCCCTGATGTTTTTTTTGAGAGAAGTGGCTTCTTTGCTGCCCTTCTTGACACCAGGCCATCTTCCAAAAGTCTTGGCCTCACTGTGCGTGCAATGCGCTCACACCTGCCTGCTGCCATTCCTGAGCAAGCTCTGCACTGGTGGCACTCCCATCCCGCAGCTCAATCCTCTTTAGGAGATGATCCTGGCGCTTGCTGGACTTTCTTGGACGCTCTGAACTAAGCCTTCTTTACAAGAATTGAACCTCTTTCCTTGAAGTTCTTGATGATCCTATAAATTTAGGTGCAATCTTAGTAGCCACAATATCCTTGCCTGTGAAGCCATTTTTATGCAACGCAATGATGGCTGCACGCGTTTCTTTGCAGGTCACCATGGTTAACAATGGAAGAACAATGATTTCAAGTATCACCCTCCTTTTAACATGTCAAGTCTGCCATTCTAACCCAATCAGTCTGACATAATGATCTCCAGCCTTGTGCTCGTCAACATTCTCACCTGAGTTAACAAGACGATTACTGAAATGATCTCAGCAGGTCCTTTAATGACAGCAATGAAATGCAGTGGAAAGTTTTTTTTTTGGGGATTAAGTTAATTTTCATGGCAAAGAAGGACTATGTAATTCATCTGATCACTCTTCATAACATTCTGGAGTATATGCAAATTGCTATTATAAAAACTTAAGCAGCAACTTTCCAATTTCCAATATTTATGTAATTCTCAAAACTTTTGGCCACGACTGTACAGCACAAAACAGAAAAATAACGATGTGCTTCAATCAGATAATATGGCTTGCTGATCTAGTCTAGTCTATTTTAAGGCTCTTTTTTTCTTTTAGCTTGATCAGGCTGTAAGACTAGTTTAAACTGCAGCTGTTATTGCATGCTGACTTTAACAGTAAAATGATGAAGGAGGCTAATTGGTAAATGTAAAATTCATCTTGGGGTCACAACACTACCTTCCTTTGTAAGCATGTCATATTTCTACTAAATTGAGGGGAAGGAGTCTCAGATGTGTCTCCTAAAAGAAAAGAAATATACAGTAAATAATGAGTATAGAGTTGTAGGTGAGCATCATAGTTTAGATAATAATTTGGTCTTTAAAGTATATTGAGGTTCTTGTGAAATTAAAACTTAAGATTTTAGAATTTATTTATTTATTTACATTTTGAAATTAATACATTTATTGAAATAAATACATGTATTCGAGATTTGAATTGGAATTTGATTGCAATTTTGTCACTGTGGTCTTAAACGTCTGATTATGTATTGAAAACACTGACGTGAAAAAAAATCCAATCAATCAGCATTAGATTTAACTTGAAAATGTAAAAATTAAAGAACATTTCTTAATCTATAATTTAAAAAAAATAAAAATACTTATTCCAGATTTAAACTGCAGTTTGAATTTAATAAATACATAGACAATATATATTTTTTTTTAATTAATTTAAAATTAGAAATGAAACGCCATATTTTCAGTGTGGTCTGTTTAATCATCTGACATCTTTAAAAAAAATCCTTAAAAAAGGCAAGCAATTGCTCTGGCACTAACATTTGAAAAATATATCAACTTAATAAGCTAAGCTATACCAATGTGCATTTTTCTGGCATTTATCAGTGAAAAAAATCTAAAGAGAATACAATTCAATTCAATACTAAAGAGATCTCATCCGTCTTTCCCATGGTCCTGCAGGTCATCCACAAAGTTGGGCTCGAGTCAGGCCGCCAGCATGGAGAGCAGTTCTGTGACCGGCAGTGTGTCTCTGAACTCTGATGTTCCTCACTGCCAGTGCTGCATCTCTTATGAGGCCCGGCTGAAGCGACTCTCCTGTGGCCATCTCTACTGCGACCCCTGCTCCGATCAGATCGTCAACCTGGCTTTTGAGGACATAGAAGGTCTGGCCGAATATCCCTGCCCAGTGTGCAAAACCCTCCGTCACCTTGGAGGCTTCGCTTCAGCCCACAGCTACCAAGTCATGACCCACTGTTCGCCCTTCGGAAGTCAAAAGCAGCAGCTGGTTGAAGAGAAAGGAGGCCTGTGGGAATGATTGTGTCATTTAAAGTAATTGCTCACCCAAAAATGACAAAGTGCTGAAAATGTACTAACCCTCAGGCCATCCAAGATGAGTTTGTTTCTTCATCACAACAGATTTTGAGAAATTTTGTATTAAATCACTTGCTCACCAATGGATCCTCTACAGTGAATGGGTGCCGTCAGAAAGAGAGTCCAAACAGTTGATAAAAACATTACAATAATCCATACCACTCCGGTTCATCAATTAATGTATTATGAAGTGAGTTGTAAGAAAGTCTATCATTGAGTGTTTTTTTTTACTTTAACCCTTTGTAAACCATTGTAAGGGAATCATTTGATAGGTTTCTTATGCTCTCCAGTGCCATAATTGAGGAAAAGTAAGTTGATGCTAAGAGTATTTAACTTCATTACTGGTGGAAGTGATTTAAACAAACTACTGGCTTTAACAGATAGTAGATTCAGTTGCTGTTTTGCTGTATTTGATGTTTTTAATGCCACATGATATAGAGTAGTAGCTTACCTGAGTGTGTATATATTTTTGTAATGAGCGCTGTTGATGTGAAAATTTTTTTATTTGGTAACTTCTTGTAATGCTTCTTGTAAAAGTGCTCATGTTGTAAATATCTATATTTTGATAAGACTCAAGTATGTCAGAACTATTTGGCTCATTTGTCATATATTTTTAATAAGCCGGAATAACAAAAGTTAAGAAAACCATCAAACAGTTGTATTTAGGAACTATAATATGTATTTATTTATCTAAAATGTGCCAATCAAGGTTGTTACAAAAGAATAAGGGATGAAAAACATGAGAATAGGAAATGATTCGTCCCTGTGACAGATGCAAGGATGAAAAATATAAAACAACTGGAATCAGTTTTAAGGCACAAGCATTGGGTCATTTCAAGACATGCAAGCAATTCTTGTGCCATCAAATAAACTTTTGCTTCAATTCAGTCTTGTGAAATATGTTGATGCAAGATATTTCAAGTCCATTTCTTCTGCTGATATGAGAGCGAGACAATAGAATGAAATCTCAACACCGTACCGTATGTTAATGTTTCCAGCCCCTTTTCCCCCTAGGGGAAATATAAGTAGGACAGAAACCTCTGGAGCTACTCTCTCAATTTTAGAACGTCACTGTTGTCAGACATTAGTGGCGCAATGCTTTTTTTGAGGAAGAACGTCTCACAAGGACAGATCTGAAGCCGTCTTGTCTTGTAAGCCACATCACTAAGGAGCTTCAGAGCTTTCTATCAAACCTAAAAGGAATAGTTCACCTAAAAATTGAGAACGTCACATTTATGTTCTTCCAAATTCTGTTATTTTTTTCCTCAGAACATTAAAATTAATTTTAAGAGGAAAAACAACAGCATTGGGATGAGTAAATAATGAGAGTTTTCGTTTTTGGGTCAACTGTTATCAGAATGAGCAGTTCTGAACACTTAATTTGTAGAAAATCTGTCAGTCTTACAAAAAACATCCACAGGAAAGAAAAAAAAAACATGTTGAAAGGGGTCCTGGAACTCAACTGATTGAAAACGGAGAGAGTAATGCGCAGAAGATACAAATATAACAATGACAATATAAAATGTCCTTCAACATGAGTGCTATTTTTTTTGCATACATTGCATACAATGTATATACATACATTGATTTTAAAAACACATCCCCGTTCATAAAGATGAAGTAAGACTTAAATATCCACTTAAATGGCAGAGGCAGCATATAAATAATTGTAATATCACTTATGTTGCATCTAGTCTCCATTTCTCTTCTATTTTTGTATTAATACTTAATAGAATACAAAAATGCATCACACTTAACAGTATTGTGCCATTGCTTGTAAATATTAAGAGGCAAGACAGCATTTTGTATTATTTGCATTCAACAGAGAGGCTGAAGATTATTTTGTGTCCATCTTGTGGCCATTCAACGAACTGCAAAACCTCCTCTGCGTGCTAGCAGCCATTTTCCCGCCTTTTTGGTTGAGGAAACACAAATCGCTATTTTACTAGCCTATGTACCATAAACTACTGCTACATGCACAAACTACATTAAGCTAAAACGGGTTCTTTATCAATACATTAAGTTATCAAATCAATATTTTGGCATGAACCTCAGACACATAACATTTCACATGCAGACACATACATGTAGGCTACTAGCACTCTGCTTCGCTACAGTTTTTCATTTTTTAATTGAAATAATAGTAAATTCTGTTGTTATTTAGTCACCCTTATGTCATACCAAATTACGAGCTTTCAAACTTCAAAATTAACCATTTAGACTGATTCGGTGAACAAAGTCAACTTGCATATTGCTATAAGATTTTTAGTGAATAATGACTTAAATTTGGTTTTATTTTCACACAAAATCGTGACTTCAGAAGAAGTAGTATAGCCTACATTTGGAACAACATGAGGATGAATAAATAAGATTCTTTATTTTTAGTTAACTAGCTTATGTAGTTAAATTATCTCATCAAAACACAACAGAGGAAGAATTCAATGTAAATTGTTGATGCTTTTTTGCTAGCCTATTTAATGCTAAACTTTACTTAGCTACCTATACAAACAAAGTCTATGTCAATCTGTGCTTTTTCAAGTGCACATAGATTTCTGTGCTATAGATTTCTAGTTTCTGCCTTGTACCGTATTTAATTGTTTTAGTAACACAAACACCAGGGAGGGCATTTCTTTCCTTCCTAAAGATCAGTGTGAGTTTCCGGGGCGTTTGGGAAGTTTGGCACTAGGGGAGGGAATGTAACGCTGGCCTGATTGCGGCTCTTGGTGGCCAAACAGAAACGTGTGCTTGCCGTTATTCCTCTGCGCAGGCCTGGATGGATCAGATGCAGTCCGTTGGGCTCTGGGAGGGACAGAGGAATGGGCCGCACCTCGGCTGGACGGCGGCAGCTGCTGTTGAGATGTTCTAGAGGAAGAAGAGAAGAGAAAGGTCCCATTGTTGGCGTTCTGGTTGAGGTTGGACTCCAGCCGGCGTGTCTCCTGTCGTTTAGTCTGGTTCTCGGGGCGTCTGTGAGAAGCCTGAGCCAGTTTCTCTCGGAGCTGCTGCACTTCCCAGGCCAGCTGATCTAATGGATGCTGACTGTTGGAAGACATGGGGTGAGAGAAAGCCTACAGGTAGTGGAGAGAGAGAGAGACTGATATTATACAATTGACTTGTTGATTACAAGCCATCAACAACATGAGGATGTTAAACATCATGTTTTCAATAATCAAATCTTTTTTTCTGTTTACTCATTTATATTTTTAGCCATCTATTTATCTGTTCAGCCATCCATCTATCCTTCCATCTGTTTAGCCATCCACCGGTCTATACATGCATCCATCCATCCCTTTATTTATCCATCCATTTATCTTTTTAGCCATTCTTCCATGCAGTACATTTAACTTAAGCCATCCATCTGTCTTGTCCATCCACTCATCTGTCCATCCATCCATTTAGGCATCTTTCTATTTATCCATCCATCCATCCATCCATCTTTTAAGCAGTCTATCTATCCTTCCATCCACCATCCATCCATCTATTTCTTTAGCCATCTATCTGTCCATTCATCCATCCATATATCAATCTATCTGTTTAGTCATCCTTCAGTCCGTCCTTCTTTCCATCCATACAAAAATCCATCTATCACCAAAGTGGCTTTCACAGTACATACAAACTTAAATATGTTGCACTAATTCCCCTGTAAGTGGTGATTTCTTTACTTTTCAAGAAAACTTTGGATGAAAACACAGCTTTGCAATTGGTATTTACTGTATTTTGATGATTTGCATACATCAAATATGCAACCTAGTGGAAAGAACAAAACACCAACCACAGTGTACCTGAGCGTGTAGTGCGCCCCGTAAATAGCAGCCCCTCCATACTCTGACACAGGGTCCCAAGAGCAGGGGCAGCAGGGGATCGTACGGGTCGTGGAGGATTGAGGGGTTCTCTGAGGGTTCAGAGAGTGAACAAGCTCGGATGAGACGCTCGAGTCCAGACAGACTCTCAGATGAAGGAGCCCTGCGGTGGCTCTTCCAGTATGAGCCAGAGTTTCCGCTCCTCCAGGGGAGCAGGTTGGAGGGATGGGAGAATGTGCTACGGGACAACAGGAACACAGAGCCTGGCAGTCCATCATTGTGCTGAGAGAGAGAATAAACAGTATTAACACACTCAGGCTAATGAAGCGGAACAGTCAGTTGACAGCCCAATTAGAAAAACGACCTAATTTTGGCAAAGGTTTATTAGTTGGCCTCCTTTTTTAAAGAACCTCCCTGGTATTTTAATTTCCAGCCATTTGGGAAACCCAGAAAACATGAATCAATGATCATTAACTTGACACAAGCAATGCCTGTTAGCTGATAATTAATTTCTCTGTCCTGTACTATCAATTCCCTACTCAATATTGTTCCTCTCTGTTAGGGAAGAAGGAAATGAAAAAATAAAACTTATGTTTCACAAAATTTTTTTAAAACAAGATAAGAATGGCATGAGGGTGATTAAATTAAGTTACATTTTTATTTTGGGGTCTCAGATTGCACTAGTAGGATTCAAACCTATAAACTTTTGATTAGCAGTCCAGATCTCTATTCCTACACAGGATGAATGTATCCTTGCTGAAATGGGACCGTTAGTGTAGTCCTCTCAGTAGATCATTCTTACCCAGCTGCGCTCCAAGTTGGTGTTAAGGTTTCCGTTGAGGACAGGTGGAGGGCAGGCGGGTTGGGACACAGGTTGGGTGAAGCGGGCTCGTCTCTGAGCGCTGTACTGCAGGACCCAGTCCCACACCGGAGGGAAAGGTGGGTCTACCGGCATCTCTGGGGAACCCATGGGCAACTCCCTCAGACCGTTCACTGGGGTGTAGCTCTGGGGAAGATGCTGCAGGGAAACAGTGCAATACAGCACACACTTCAGATCAGTTGTTTGGGCTGGTAAATCAACACATGAATGAAGCGTAACAATATAAATGTATTTTCTGTTACTTTTGCCCAATATGATGCCTCCTTGCTGAACAAAAATATTAATTTTTTTAATCTTACTGGTACTTTATGCATTTAAGTAGCTATGCAAAAGGAAGACAATGTACAATTTTATGATGCCTTTTTGTCAAATTAACCCCTAAGGCAAACACATTGCTGCATTAAATACTGTAGCTCTATTGTAGTTTGCAGCTTTTTTTGTGTGTTTTGTGTATACCTGTGAACGGCGACATCTCTCCCTCTGACTGTTGGCCAGGATGCTGCTGAAGAGTGGAAGGTGCACACTGTCATGCAGAGCCAGCAGGTAGTCTTCAGTAAGCTGGAAGCGCGCGGGATACTGCGCCCACAGCTGCCATACGCAGTCAAGAAACAGCAGGAACACAGGGGCCTGCCGGAAAATTAAACAGTTATTTTAAATTATATTTCACAATATTTACTGTTTTTACTGTATGTTCGATCAAATAAATGCATCCTTGGTGAGCCTAAGAGACATTTTTGAAATCATCAAAAAATCTTACCAACTCAATGTTTTGATGCATTTTATATGTGTATGGGTTACAGAACAGAGCATTTTCTCATTCTTTTACCTCCTCTTTATCACTTTCTCTGTGATAGTTGATCCGGCTGAGGAATTTGTGTCCGGCCGTGATCCACTCTTTCTGAACCAGGCCCTGAAATCCAGCCACGGTCCTGCAGTGAGGGTCACACATCACCTGCACCAGACTGCAGACCACACAGTTCATGTCTCGATCCTCCGGCTCTGAGGAAACAGAGCAAAACACAATGCATCATCTGAGAATTTCATTGAAGCTTTAAACTTCAAATGAGTGTAAAGAGTGGATCAGGGGATTTCATCGGCCTCTCGCGGTGCTTTCTCAGCGTCTCTGCTCAGAGCACATGTGGCAAACAGGTTTTACAGTGATCGATGGGTGCGACAGCCTCATCTGAGAAACCCATTCCTGACGTTATTCACTGGTTGTCAAGAAACACAGAATATTGATGTATATGGCAGGGTAGCTGCGGGTTACGTGGAGGAAAACAAACGCTTTAGAGGACTGTAAAACGAAATAAGAATTTAAAGAATTGAAGGACACTGCCAGATGTTTGTTGGTTTATGGGTTAGGAAAAACAATAAATCACAACTGTGTGGTATGTTTTAACTTCTGCTAAGAGTGTGTCATTAAAAAGAGATTAAATCCTGTTGTTACAAACTGCAATCTTGTGTAGTTTGAAATGTGATCTCTAAAGATTTTTAGAAACGCACTTATGGGACAGATTTCAAGTAGTATCAAGATCGGCTTCGAAAAAGAATTTGCAATATGAACAAAGCCTAAAATTCACAAATTTAAAATAGTAGTATATTTACTTCCATAGTGAAATTTCTGAAATAACTGGTGAGAATGGCAATATACAGTAAATATTAGCATGAGAGTAAAAAAAAAGAAGTCACATTTACACTACTGTTCAAATGTTTTTGAAGTCTCTTTTGTTTGTATTTGATAAATACAGTAAAAACAGTAATATTGTGAAATATTATAATTTAAAAGAACTGTTGAATCTCCACAAAAAATATTTTTTGTAATAATAAATTTTGTAGAAACTAATACTTTTTTGTCACTATTCTTTGATGAATATAAAAAGTTTAAAAGAACAACATTAATTTAAAATAGAAATCTTTTGGAGCATTATAAATGCCTTTAACTTTTGATCCATTTAATATATCCTTGCTAAATAAAAGTATTAATAATAATAATAATAACAAAATCTTATTGACCCAGTATTGTACACATAAAGGCCAAAGGTTATATTACCATCTGATGTTCTCACTGTATTCAGCACAGATTTGATGTGTTTAAACAGTAAAGACACACATGACTCATTATGTGCTAGGAGGGTGCAAAGTTCAGAGTCGGGTCAGATGACCGTTAATGATCAGTTTGACTAACCTTGGAGAACAACAGTCATGTGACCTCCTCTGAGCAAACATGCCACCTCTGCAGCTTTTCTCAGACAGCACCTGTGGAGACAATCACATCAAACACAGCAGGGCAAAGCGCGCACACACACACACACACACACACACACACACACACTGATGAAGGCAACATCAAATACACAATGCTAAAAATGAAAGTTAAAGTTAAGAGCATTGAATTGTGGGAGGCAGTATGCTCTTTTGTATATTTTAGCAAATTAAGTGTAGGTAAGATGGATTCCACAGTATACATACTACAGTGAAGAAAAAGTGGGAGTGGTATTTTGGCCAGAAAACAAATGTTGTCAAAAGAGAGAAAAGATTTCTACATGATGCATCCAAATATTGTTATATAGTCTAAAAGATCACGATTCGTATCAAGCACAAATATACCGAATATAGTCAAGCCAGTGGGTGCTTTCCAGAGTGGACAGCCACTTGTCATCAGGTACTGATACAGATGATGAAATATCTGTAGGGCAGAGAGACAAAAATACATTTTATTGATCAAAACATTTGAAAACATTCTAACAACAATACTGGTCAATAGCTACATATAAGCATAATGCATAAACATAAATCTAAAATCATTTTACATAATACAATGTAATTATATCAAACTCCAATAAAAAAAATTAAAAAAATGCAATGAGTGTGGCTAATAAATGCAAATATGAATATATGAACATTCTATATAAAATACAATAAAAAAAGCAATAAATAAATAAATAATCAATAAATAATCCTAAATGCAACACAAATGCAACAAATGTGGCTAATAAATAAATATGAATACATAACCTTTAATTATAGCAAACGACACATGCATAAACTGTTGAAATGAAACACTTGTATTTAATTTGACATATTAAAAACGGTCCAAAAATTATTAATATTTTATTGGCATTTATTTTTATAATATATAATATTTTGATATCATGACGGGCCCAATCTTATAATGGCTGAAATTTCATTCTGTTAATTCCTTATACTCAGAACCAGTTGCAATTTTCCAGTATTTTTTAGCATCACACAACAGACAATAGAAAAATGCAGCACACTAAAGAAAAATGTGAGAAACAAAAATCTGGTCAGCCATAGTGGGACTGAGCGAGCTGCTCTTTGAACTCGCAGCACTATGAGGAATGCTTCTGGCCAGTGTGGCTTCAACCACAGCAGGAATGTGAAGCCAGACAAAACAACAAGTCTGTATCTCTGGGACTATGACTAAAATGAATCTTTTCAAACAACAGAAGCTCTTGACCTCTGCATACAAAATCTTTAAATCCACACCCAAGTCTCAAAACAGCTGTTTACAGCATTTAACCTCAAAAGATAAAAGACATTGCTCCGATTCCAAACATTCCAATTGTTCAATTCAAAATGTTCAAATTCAAAGTACTTCACTCAAAAATGAAAAATATCCACGCAAGTCATACAACAGGTTTGTGTGAAGAACAAACTAGTTTTATGAATATTTTATAGAGCGGTTTTGTTTTCTGTGAAAAAATGAATCCTTTAATATGCCCTGCTAAAAAGAGCTTTTTTGGATGCTTATGTGCTGCTGCACCCATCAAGCTCGCCTGGCCACCATCTTCAGTTTGAGTTTGTGGGAACAGCAACGACATGTCTGGAAATTTATGCTGGTTTTGGCACCAGGGTATCATCAGGCTATCAAAAATCAACATAAATGACCCACCGCCCAGACAAAGTGTCCGGAGTCTCGTGTGAGCCAGCTGGATGTCTGCAGGTGACGGCATTTCCTCTCCCAGATCCACAATCACACACAGCTGCTGTCCGCCGAAGAGCACCAACTCCAGATTCCTGTAGCTCACAGACGACAAGAGCTCTGTTCAGTAACAAATGCTCAACTGCTGCTAATGAACGTCTAATTTATCTAGAAAATAAGTCATGACAAACCTGATGTCGTCCTTCTCATGGTAGATGTTATTTTGGAAGCTGGCCATTCGTAGTAAGTCACTGCCATGCGGATGCCGCCAGCACCAGCGCTGAGGAAAGTTAAATTACATATTATAAATCATAAAATGTGCTTCCATATAAAAATGCTTTTGACATACAGTATTACAAGCTGTGCTGTGAAAAGGTATTTGCATCCTTCTTGATGTCTTCTGTTTTTGTGTCTAGTCCATACCAAATATGTTTAGATCTTCAAATGAAATGTAAAACACAGGCAACCTGAGTAAACACAAAAAGCAGTTTTTAAATGATAATGTTATTTATTGAAGAAAAACGTTTTTTTTTTTAATCGCTGAAACAATTTAGTATAAAATATACACAAAAACAGAAGAAATCAGGAATGAGCAAACACTTTTTCACAGCAGAATATTCATGCTCAAAGCTATTGAATTGCTTCAAAGTACTTAGTGCATCATATGAACTACTCTTATGTTGATTTTTTTTTTTTTTTGCTTGACAGACTTGTTTTGCTGCATGAAAAAAACATATACTTTGGGAACTATTGCTAACTATTCATTTAAGGACAAAAAAGCATTCACAATACTTGACTTTGGTCAAGGGAATATCAATGAAAATCCTGTCATCCCAAACCTGTATGACTTTTTCTTCTGTTGAACAAAGAAAGAGATTTCAAAGAAAGTCAAAACAGAAGTTCCACAGTAGAGAGAAAGTCTTTTAGAGGAGGTTTGGAATGATGAGTGTTGAACCGAATATTTTGTGGGAAATAATGTTGTGTAGGAACTGATTTTCTTCCTTAAGTGTTTGATTTGCGAGGAGTAGGTTTTGGTTTTGGGTCATGTTGGTAGCCTAGATTAAAAACTATTTACATTTCAATTATGGAAACAATATAAAATATTTAAAATATAAAATTAAATATAAAATAAATATAAATATTAAATATAAAATCTAAATATAAAATTTAGGAACATTCCATTGTGGAACATTTATCTTAGTAGTAAATAATGTCACATTTAAAAGTCTTGTTTTGTAGTGGGATGTCAGAATGAACTCACTGGGATGCGGCCCTCGTTAAAGTGGGCAAATGTTTTCTTGAGCTCGGTGTCCAGGACCCTCTGAGGAACCACACTGAATCTGGGCAGACTGTAAGAACACAGGAGGAAAAAAACATGGGAATAGTTTCCACATAGAATAATATGATGTGCCTATGATTGGACACGCTTGTGCAAACATGAGATCATGTGGAGAGCTCAAATAGATTCAGCCTTACATTTCTACACTACCATTCAAAAGTTTGGGCTTATGTTTTGATAGAAGACATTATTATTACTATATGTTATATTACTAAATGTAACATGTAAATCAGCAAGTGATGGACAGTTATAATATTGAAATATGGTTATTTTGGTCCAATTTTGATTAAAATGTCTTTAAAAATCACAGCTTACAGTATGTTACCTCCATTCATTTTTTGTATTTGCATACTGCTAAAATGACATAAAAGTATAGTAGTATGATATTTTGCCCACACAAAATGTTATTCATCAGAATGTATGTGTGGGAAAAGCATTTAGAAAACTGTCATGGGACAATGAACATCAGTCGTGTCTAAAAAGCAGAAAAACGTGTTCTAATGTCAAAGTTAAACTGAGCTCCGGAGGTCTGAAAGAGGAGCTCTACCTGGTGGACATCTCAAAGCGGTCATTGACAGAGCTGACCCTCCAGCCGCTGACACCCGTCCTCTCCAGCTCCTGCTCCCATCCCATCGAACACTCGAACCAGTTCATGTTAGGGTCACGTCGCCTGTTGCTTAGGAACTGCTTCATTTCTATAGACAGCATAGGGAAGCATTGAATGTTTGGATTGATTACAAGATCCTGTTTTTGTGCAAAACCTCCTGAGAGCTGCGAACTCAATTTGGACTGGTGCAATGAACATGCACAGACTACAAACAAACCTTGACAAGGTTGAAAAAGGGCTACAAGGTGACTTGTTTCAGATTACTTTCCATTATTCATCTGGTTACCGGTCACTTTCCCTCTCAGAGACGTGACTTAGCTCACATTTCCTTCTATGATTCATTTGAATATCTAATATGTGTGGACCACAAAGCTAGATGTGGGTAAAATAATAATATTCCAATATTCTTCAGCAAGTAATCACTTTTAAAAACACAGTTTTTTTATATATATATATATATATATAATGTAACCATTTATTTTAGTAGATTTAATATGTTCAATGTAAAAAGTAGAATAATTAAAAACAATATAATATATCTATAAAAGACCATAATGCAAAATAAGCAATGTTTTCCATACTTTTTTCAATAAATGACCACAAGTCAAAAAGAAATATTTTTTACATTTATATTCATCCATGTAATTAGACATAATAAATGAAGCGTAACAAGTCTCAACTATTTACTAAATTTTAATTCATACATGTACATATACTTTTAATGATACAATGTATTGCCCACCCCTACCTATAACTATAATACTGATCTACAACTCATTCCTTCACTTACTGATGCTTCAAAATCAACTGAATAAATCCCTGCTCGTTTGTGCACTTGTACTTGAAATTTATGTTCTTACCAGTAGCAAACATATCATTATCACCAAGTTATATAGTAAAAAGTGTGTCATCTGGAATATGTCACATTTTAATTACCATATGCTAATATAAGATAAACAACTTAAAAAAACAAAAAAAACAACAACAACAACGTTTTATTCAAAATTATAAATACTCTATAACCCTCAAGGAATGTTGTGGAGTTATATTGCAGATGAGCAAAACTGGTATCTTCAAGAAAGCCAAACAAACACATCAGACAGATGACGGGGCGATGTATGTGTGCCATCTTCTCACTGTCATTATGGATTTTTGCATTGATTCTCAATTACTCACCAATACTACCCAAAGCAGCATTTTGGAAGGAGAGGATGGTCCCAGGTTTCAGTGGTTGGTAGGTCTTAGCAATGGTGTACGTGATCTGAAAGCAAGTTGAAATAGAGTATGATTATCAAAGGCTTGAAACACACTCCACAATAATGTATAGTAAAAGCAAATACATAAAGCTCAAAGTCAGCAGTTTGGATGGTTAGCATGACCTCACTGGGGACTCATGGATAAAAAAAACATCTTTCTCCACTGATGGCCATTCATAAATAGCCATGTTTTCAGATTAAAAAAAAAACATTATATATATATATATATATATATATATATATATATATATATATATATATATATATATATATATATATATATATATATATATATATATACTTTGCCTGTATACAATTCAGTTTGGCTCTTAAAGCATTAAATTAACTACTATTTTTCCTGTCTTATGAGTCACAGCATATTGGCAAAAACTATACATCTGCATTTGCACACTTGCACAAGTACACTACCACACAAAAGTTTGGATTATTATTTTATTCAGCAAGGGTCCATTAAATTGAAAAGTGGAAGTACAGATGTTTATAAAGTTCCAAGAGATTCCTACTTCAAATAAAAGCTGTTCTTTTGAACTTTCTATTCATCAAAAAATCCTCAAAAAAGGCATTAATCAGCACAGCTGTTTTTAACATTGAAATAGAGCAGAAATCAGAATGATCTCTGAAGGATCATGTGACACTGAAGACTGGCGTAAAGCTTTCCATTACAGGAATGGATTACATTTTAAAATACATTCAAATTGGAAACCGTTATTTTGAATTGCATTAATAGTTCACTGTTTTCACCATATACTGATCAAATAAATGCACCTTTGCTGAGCACGAGTGACTTTCCTTATATTCTTATATTAAGACGAACCTCCACAGCTTGAGTATCAGGCGTGAGTCTGTCAAACAGGAAGCAGAGGACACGCATGTCTCGGCAGTACAACACCAACTCCTCGGGGGTGAATTTAAGAGAGCAGGTAGGGGTCACTAGTTTGGTGCGAGATGGTCCCACTACAGCACACATTTATATGCATTAAAACATATAGTTAAAAAGTGACCTGGACATATTCTTTATAGGTTTCATAAAAATATGCATCTGTTTATCTGTCCGTAGAGATTGTCTCACCTGCCACAACTTTATCAATGGAGGCGAGAGATACATCATGATCTCCGAGCATCACAGGATCTGCGTTATCCTGCACAAAGAGAAAAGAAGCCATCCAGATAAATACGTCTGCAAAGAGTTACACTAGTCTGCCAGAGACTTTATGAACTTGAGCCGGCCAGAAGTGTTTCACGGTTCACAGTGAGGCTCAACTTTACCCGGAAAAAACAGTACTGGGATTCTCATTCAGGAAACATCTCAGCAATCTGTGGCACTCACGTCAGGTTTCTGGCTGTCCTGAGGCACGAAGGCAACTCTGAAATGAGTGCAGAACAGAGTCCCAGACAACCAGCCTCCTCCTTCTTTAGCCGACAGCTTCTTCCTCACCAGCACGGCTCGCTGTAGCACACACTCTCCTGCAAAAACAAATTACACATGATGAAAAACACGTGCCTTTAGTCCATGTCTGTTAGCTTGGATTCCATCTATATGCTAGTATTATGCTAAAAGTGTACTATAGCAATCGGAACATGTGTGATCTGTGGAAGCAATGACACAAACATCTGGCTTTTAATTCAAAGGGACACTTTAAAGTCTCTGTAGGCTATTATGGTCACATATATAAAGGATATGCGGTATTTTAAAACCAGACTGAGCGAAATTATGATTCTGTTGACATAGAACTCACACAATCATAAAAAGTGAAGGCAAATGTCAGTAGAGCCCCTTAAGGTCAGGCATGAACACTCTCTCAGTCTCACGTGGACTGAGTAAGGCTACTCTTATGGTCACTTTTCAAAGGCGACTTTCTTCAATTTATGACTCTCAAGGGTGCACTGGATCTCAAAGCTCATTCCTGAGGCATCATGGGACGCAGATGTCAGAGAGAAGAGGACGGAAGCAGAGAGATTGGACCGTCATGGGGTTACTGTGCTATTAGAAAAACAGAGCTCATTGGACTGACTGGACACTTTCCTGAACAGTGAAAATACCCTTCATTCCACAAGGTTTATAGCCGTTTCAGTGTTCTTCTTTTTTTTTTTAATTAAAACTAAAACTATTCAAAATTGCCTTCAGTAGTCAGAATAAAGCTAAAATATAATAAAATAAAATATAAAAATCCCCAAAATTTTAAATGTTGCCTTTGTTGGCAAGTTACTGAAATAACTAGTACTAAATTAAATAAGTACTAAAATTGCTCAAATTAAAGCTACACAGAAACACACACACACACACACACACACACACACACACACACACACACACACACACACACACACACACACACTAAAAATTAAAAAGAAAACAAAAAAATATTAAATTATGATATATTATATTATAGTCAGTAAGTGAATTGTTATATGTGAACTACTTAAATACCGAATGAATTTAGCTTGCCAAAATATTTTTTTCTGAATTTATCTAAAAATAAAATTAAATAACATGAATCCACTTCACCCGGCTTGTGTTGAGTTTCACTGAGTTGCTGCTTTGCTAATTTGAACCACATGTCCAGTTTGATTTGCTTTAGTCAGCATTTGGTTTCTATTAAACTTCACTTTCAGACGAGAGTAGCGTGCACTACCAGAGTTATTCCATGTTGGTCCAACCTCTCCGGGACACATCAGCCAGTTTGTTCCAGGTTTTATGCTACTGCATGACGTCATGTGAATAAGCAACCATGAAGAAAGGTCACATCTCACATTCCCAATGATAACGGAGCAAACACTAATCTTACTATTTCATAAACTTGCAGTTAAGACACTCCCAGCAAGGTTTTACTAGGTAACAGTGAACTAAAACCAGTAAGGCAAAGAAGGCCTAACAGCTTAAACCACTTCCTTTAAAATGTGCTGTCAGTGACACAGAAAGTGTCTTTACTTTTAGAAACTGGGACAGTCCTGGGTTTATGAACAGCAGATGTAATCCATTGTGATAAAAAAAAAGACTAAATCATTTTAAAATAATATTTATTATTATGCAATTAAAAATAAAATCATTAAAAGTAATAAATACATAATTTAAAATTATAAAAAAGCAATACATTAATTCATTAAAATAAAATGTAAAAAATAAATGAATGAATAATAAATGAACACTAGCATACATACATGGTACGGTCATAAAAAGTATCTGGCAGTTGCTGATTTGCTGCTAGATCTCAAAATGCATTATTTATATATTTTTTCTCTATACATCTTTTCTCTTATTTGTCCCAGTTACAGGAATAAACCGCAAAATAAAAAATCACTAACACAACTAAAAAGACATCTGCCACATTACCTGCCAGAAAACAAATCCCTTTCCTTTAACCCACCGCACAACACGAATAACAGCAACTCTATCTAACAATCAAACAATAAACAGCATCAGGGGTATGTTTAAAACTGCATACTACCACACTACTCTTGCAGTATGCATCATGCACAATGTGATTTTTCTATATGCATCTGACAAAAAATGCGCAGCATACAACCAAAACATCCCACAAAAATACTGCATCACACAATGCAAATGCAAACTGGTTTAAAAACTGCAAAATTCCTCTGATTCTGTTTCTGAGAAGTTAACTGGATGGCATTCTGTCAATTCAACCTTGAAACATAATGAGGTCATGAGACAACAACGCAGTATACTACACGTGTGAATAATTTATCATTGCATAATACATACATTCTTTTAAATAGCAGGCTGTCAGCAGGATATACAGTATAATCTACTCTTTCAATCTCCTCTGACCTGTTCACCTCCAGGGACCGATTCAGTTTCCGCTGCCCTGCGTCTGAGGGTTATCTGAGATTGTGCGGATGGAGGTAGAGTCATACACATGACTGTACTGACCATGAGAGCATGTGTGTCCCCACGGGTCACTGCAATGTAAGCCCTGTGACCCTGAATGGTTAAACGCAGTTTGTCGCTCCATATTCAAACCACTGTGAATGAATGAGACTTGTGGCATGATACCTTAGACATCCAGGATTCAAATGAATGAAGATCCCATAACAGAAGAAGTCATGATGACATGTGCTGCCTCAGACTGCTATTCAGCCAATAATATGTATGCTGTCTTGTCTACACAGCCTATAAATTACTACTGTATTTATATCTATATTGTACTAGTGTGTACAGTAGTATAAAGATCTGTGAAAGAAGTATATTCCTCTCAACAAGACTTTATTTAAATGCAGTTAAAGCAGTAATAATGTGAAATTTTATTAAAACATTTTAAGAACTGTTTAAAAAAAACAAAAAACATTTTAACATGTCATTTATTCTCGGGCTGCAAAGCTGACTTTTCAGCATCATTACTCCAGCCTTCATTCTAATATGCTGATTTGCTGCTCAAGAAACTTTTTTATTATCATCAATGTTGAAAACCGTAATGCTGCTCAATATTTTTATTTATTTAAAATATTTTTTGTAGTTTTACTTCTGTTCGAATTAATGCATCCTTGCAAAAAATTGTAAATAAAAAACATTACTGACACCAAACTTTGAACAATAGTGCATGGTGTTCAAAATTAAAACAAAAGTAATTTGACTCTTTCTGTCGTCAAGTTAATGTTTTTATCACAAATGGTAGCTTTGCAGGTATGTGTGTGTATATATATATATATATATATATATATATATATAAATAAATAAAAATCATAAAATAGCTTTTACACACAAAAAAATATATATATATATATATAATCGAAGACAAAAAGATTGACATTTTAGGGGAGCACTGTTTTAAGTGTCCTTGAGAATTTAATTGAATTCACAGATGTAAACAGTGAAAATAGACAGGTGTGTGTGTTTTGTGTCCAAACAGAGACCATGCACACTGAACATCAACAAAGACCGAGCTGTGTGTGAGAAGCGTTGAGGTGAGCGGCTCTATTAAATGTTGACACGGTGGGAAGCGCTCTGTGCTGTGTAAGTGCTGATATGAAGTGTTACAGATTAGGTTGTCCGGGTCGGACTCATGGCCTGCCAACATTCCTGAGTAAAGCTGCTGCTTAAACACACTGCTGATGCTGAGATTGTGGTGAGGGGCTGCTGGGCCGTTGTTTTCTGAGGACATTCACACCCACAGAGGCAGACAGACCACAAGCATCCAGACCAGACCAGGTCTTTTCCTGTTGGAGATCAACTACCTGAAAGCAGCGGTGCTATAAACGTGACCACTCATTTCAGAAGGTTTTCAAAACAGTGTAGCTTTTCCAACAAAGAGCGGGGAGTCACAAGCCAAAACCCTACTTCACCGTTTCTGTATGTCACACTGTACAAAACAAACACACTCTATTAGAACAGTCCCCTCTCTCAAATGGCATTAGGGAATCAGGGAATCATTTGGTTCGGACGCTTTGTTTGTGAATTAATTCAATTCAATAAACTGATTCAACAATACGATCCGATGATTAATGAATCATTCCATTTTCACACGTTAAATCCCTAAATGTCATTTTACTTATACTTTTTTTGTAGCAAAAATAAATTTTTAGTCACTATGCTTTTTAATGTTTTTTAGTTTAATAAAAGTATTTTAGTTCATAATTTAAGTAAATTTGCCTTTACTAACTATAAAACTGTAGTTTGACAAGCTCCAGACTATATTAAAACTATATTACATAATTAAAAGTAGTTTCATCTACATGGTTCCTGACAGAACTACTTCAACTAACACTACTGTTTTGTTTTGTCTTGTCTTTTGTAGAAATTAATACTTTTATTCATCGAGGATACATGAAATTGATCAAAAGTGACAGAAACACACAAAAAATGCAATTTCAAATATATACTGTTCTTTTGGATTTATTATTCATCAAAGAATTCTGGATTTCCATGAAAATATGAAGCAGCACAACGGTTTTCAACATTGATAATAATCAGAAATGTTTCTTGAACAGCAAATCAGCATATTAGAATGATTTCCGAAGGAGCATGTGACACTGATGACTGGAGTAATGATGATGAAAACTCACAGGAATAAGTAACATTTTAAAACATATTCAAATAGAAAACGGCTTTTTGAAATTGCAATAATATTTTACAATATTCCTGTATCTTTGATCAAATAAATGCAGACTTGGTGAGCAGAAAAGCATTAAAAACATAATAAATGGGTAGCATAATTATGATAACAGGGGAAATCCTGTTATAAATGTTAATATATTATAAAAATAAGCTTGCATTGTGAGATTTACCTGGCAAACAGCAGAGGCCGAGTACATCTCTCCCGCGTGCATGAAGGCTACTGTGGCTCATCATCCTCTCCTGTAGAAACACAGAGAGATAATAAACAAATGAAGGTTGTCATATAGTATGGTAAAATTAATAGGGGTTATATGTGCAACAAACGTATGCATTCTTTAAATCAGGTCACATAATTTCCAGTCCAGGTCTTTTCTATGTGCTTCATTTACAGTTGTTTTACTCAAGATGCCTTCAAAAGAGATACCACATACAGTTGTATTTTATTTAACTTCTGATACAGTGACAGGAAACATGGCCTTAATTTATATGCAGCGATTAGAATAGTGCTTTGAAAGCAGCTCCTGGGACTATATTTAAATTGCAGTAATCTCTCAATAGACTTTCAGGTTTCATTTCCCACTGAGCAACTGAACCACACAAGTAGGTTAAAATTGAACACGCTGATATTATCAACTCACTTATAACAAAGCGTCTTTCATTAGCGAGTCACTCACTACTGGGTAGAACAGAAGTCGAACAGAGATGACATACTTCCAGAGGTCTGAACAGTTACATTAGTACCATTTGAGAACTTGTTAGCTGATCACTAACATTAAACATCCGTGATATTGGATTATATTAATACAAATGATTTTTTAAAAAATAAACAAACAAATAATTTGTTACGTTTTAGCCATGCTTAATAGAGAAAGGACAGGAAATGACTGGGAGAAGAAAAATTAAACAGGTTGCATTGCCCACATTATCTTTTGGAAATACTGCATATTAACCATGTATAAAATTATTTACTGCTTGCTCATTAGTTTTAGTTGTGTGTAAATGTTAAATGTAATCGCAAAATAGTAGACTCTAAAAGGCAGCCAGAATAAAATCCACCAGAACAAGAAAAATACTGGACTGGACTGCTTAACATCTCTGAGGAAGTGAATATATGTGCAATAAGTGCAGGACAGATAAATGAAAGAAAAAGAAAAAAAAAACCTCAGTAGCACATTTTTGCTGAGGGTTCAGTTCTTCCAGTCACATGGTCGCCACCGCTATCGTGTAAGCTCTCTTTCACTGCCTCTTTCTTCACCATTAAACACATCCCTCCCTCCTTCCCCTCAGCTTCTGAGGGCCGAGGCAGCCAAGACTCATTTCAGTTCCCATTGCTCATGGCTTCCCCTGGTTTCTGTGGCCAGAGAATGCAGCTGAGGGAACATACAGGCCTCGTCTCCCACGAATCAGTCAGGCCAGACTCGCAGAAACAAGACGGCCAATGGGAATGTGGGAATGCACTGTGCCACCATATAAACCTCACACTGTTAAGTTTATTAGTCATTGCCTAGAGGCACAATAAGCCTTTGTGTGGAGCATCAATCTAGGGCTAAATGAGGCAACTAGAGGCCCGGTGGGACGCTTAAACCTATCGCTTTATAGAGCCGAGCTATTGTTCGGTGGCTCGTTATTTTCATGTGCTCTTCGCGTGCATCTCTCTGCCGCACAGAAATGTCAACAAACGGGAACAATGCATCTATTTGTATAAAACGTTGGGAGTATTTTCTCTGTATGTCAGTTGAGATGGTTAAATATAGCACCTTTGTTCTCAAACTAAAATACCCGAATTGAAAAATCATTCTCGTCTAGCCGTGACGCTGCCTTTTCTGAACTTAATAAAACAGCTTGTATCATCATTCCTTAGTGCAAAAACGGGGAAATATCAATATTACAACAAGGGTTACTGTGGTTAACTAAAACCAAAACAAATACAATTTTGGTTACTTTTCTGAAATAAAGTAGTAATAAACAAGTAACTTATTTTAGTTAGTTTTCAAAGCAACATTTTTCATTTTCATTTAGATTAACTTGATGTACTAAAATAACTAAAAATGAAATGAATCTAAATAAATAAACTATAAAAAAATATACAGACATACTTAAAAATTAGAAAAACATACAAATAAAATTACAAAACAGTTAAATTAATTTGAAAATAGAAATTTAAAAAAACTAATGTAAAATATTATTAATGTTATTATAATATCATTCATATACTATTATTGTTACTGTCAATATTTTGAATTAGATTTTTGTTTTCACTTTAACTTTATTTATTTTTTGTATTTTTAAACATGTCTTTGTATCATTTATTCATTTTTATTTATTCTATTTATTCTATTCTATTTTATTTAGTTTTTAGATATTTTAATAATTTAACAAACAATTTCAGTTTTTTTTTATTTCCAACAATTTGTATTATTTAATTTTTTTTACTTTTGGTTAAAATGCTAATCCTAATCTCAGTAATTAAAATAACACTGATTACTACTGCTCATAAAGATCTGGCGCGCTAAATAATACACATTGGCACATACCTCATCCTGTAACACCAGTACTACAATTTTAATAAATCTCAAATAAATATTTATTTTCGCTTGAAGGTTGATATGTCAAGTCCAAAACCAGACCTGAGCCACATCTAAAGACCTTGGGCCAGCAAGAAACCCAGAACACCCTAGCAACAGCATAGCAACACACTAAAAACCACACCACAACACCACAATAGCCTAAAACTGCGACAGTGATTTAGGATTGACAAGCATCACTCTCAACAAAGCTATTTTGCACAACTAATATAGTTTTACATAGAATCATAACACACACCACCACTGTTCCAGCTGTTTTTGTCATATAAAATACTCGGTGTCGTCATTCTCTTTCTGCAGCTTATTAGGAAACATCTAAAAAAAGCAGTGCAGGAAAAGCTCCAAGGTTAATTAGAGGGTGTGTCACAGTAGTGTTTATGTTATGCTTCATCTTTTAAAATAATTTAAAGTCAAAACAAACCTTCAGCAAATCTCTTATTTAAACAACCACTCATTTCGCACCGAAACCAGATGACGCCGTTCACTTCGATAACATAAACGCAAGTAATTACACACGCCACATGGCATATTCAACTCCAACCAAACAAGCAACAATGAATGAGATATCCCTGAGCTCTACAGCAGTATATCTGCATTCACAGTGTGAAGTTTGATCCATCGGGGAAGTTCTGAGTCAGGGAATTTTATTTGTGTTTTTTAAACCATTGACATTCCAGAAGAGCTGATCCCAAGACGCCCATTTGAAGAGTCATGTCAGCTATGAAAATCTCTGTTATGACTGAGTTACTGGTTTGAACTGACTTAATGAGTTTTAAATGAAAAAGCCAATGTGGTGAAGTCTCGCCACAACTGTTACATTCACAATTCCTTCTCCATCTGTTCATTTACAGCAATGGAACAAAACATAGATTGCCCCAGTCTCAAATGCACCAACTTGGGAGGCCTCCATCCACACAATTTACACGATTAGATTCATTTTCTAAGCAGGGAAGAGTCACATCTGACACTTCAGCAATACCCATTCACCACCTCCACTCCTAGCAAGCTCTAGGTAGGCTGTTTCCATGGCAACAGCCAGATGTTGTGCACATCGGGGCCTCCACACTCTCCACGTTTCCCCCCCCCCGAGGCAGCTTAAAATAGCCAGGGAAGAAAAGTTATGCAGCAGAGGTGAGCAATAGCAGATTATAGCTCAAGAAAATAGATGATTTGCTCTCCCATAAATAAAATTTGTCATCATTTACTCATGCTCTGTCATTCAGACAAGTATATCATATTATTTTGTGCATGAAACAGAAAGATGATGTTAGGAGGAATGTCCAATCAGATCTTTTAAAAAATAAATAAAAATAGATTATTTGCTTTCCCAAAAATACAATTTGTCATCATTTACTCATTCTCTTGTCATTCAAAAATATATATTATTTTCTTTCGTACATGAAACACGAAGATGATGTTAGGAGGAATGTCCGTTCAGCTCTTTTCAAAAGAAAAAAAAAGTGAAAGGTAAATATGCTGTAAATATCCTAAACAAACAAAAGAATTATAATTTAAACATTAACATTTTTAAAGCATTGAGTGTAAAACAAGTGTTCTTTTCTATACAACCAAAGAGGATTGCAATTTATACTCAACCCTCATATTAAATTAACTAATTAAAAAAAAAAATTAAGTGTAATTTATATAAAATATATATTTTATATTACAGTACATTAAAACATATTTATGTCTCCAAGCATGCTTTATGAATGACTAAAAAAAACATAAATAAAAATACTCACCACACCCTATGAGATAAAAAATGAAACCGAATTCCCATCTGAGAGTCCAATTAAGGAGGGTCTGTTATTCCAACATATTTAGGCTTCATCATTTTAAAGTAACAAATACAAGCAGCCCGACATTCCTTGTCCACTGAAGCAGATTTATGTTTTCTTGTTCCTTTTATTATTATAATATATTTTTCCTAAATGGAAAAACTGACTCCTCAACCACAGATTGTGGACTATTCCATTTAAAGAGTTTCTGGTGAAATGAAATGATGTGAAGGTAGTTTCCAAATACAATATTATGGAGGATAGATTATAGAACAGAAAAGTATATTCCATCATTCTCACAGCATCTGAAAAATACTAAGCACCGATGTAGTTCAGGTCCAAAAACCAGCTAAGCTGAGCTCAAATTTATTAGCAGGACAACATAAGTCATTCTTAGAAAAAGTTTTTAACTATTTTTTAATGGAAAACTGACTCCCACCACAATAGCAGATTGAGGTTACACCCATTAAAACTTTTTCTGGTAAAATGATGAATTTAATGGATTCAGTTTTCCTGGGAAAGTGACTAACATTTGCATGAAAGTTGCACAAACATTTACTCATCTGTTATAAACTAACTGACAGATAAAATAAATAGAATCCACACGGATGTGTTCGAAACCTTCTCAAAATCGTGCTTACTTTAATATGAATTACAATGTTTATATTATAACGTTACTTAGACGACGCAGAAATTAGAAAACAATAATAAACTTCTAAATAAATGATGGAATTTAAGCTTACCTTCATGTCCGGAACCATCTGTCTCACTTTAAAGGTGGTTTTGGACCCTGTCAACATGATTTCAACCTAAACAGCTCCGGACTAACAGGATAAAAGGTGTATTTGAAAGAGGTTTGACGGTTTGATCCTGTCCATGTTACTGAAATCGGATAGTCTGCGTCCAGTCGGCATCACTAAAGCGCTTACACACATTTCTCCATCCGTTCTATGTTAATACTCAACTAAACGCGAAATCATCCCTAACAGAAATCTATTTTCTCAAAGAGAACGCGCTTTTTCCC
This sequence comes from Carassius carassius, assembly GCF_963082965.1. Classification (NCBI taxonomy): domain Eukaryota; kingdom Metazoa; phylum Chordata; class Actinopteri; order Cypriniformes; family Cyprinidae; genus Carassius; species Carassius carassius. Next base: position 30,534,860 of record NC_081769.1, on the reverse strand, counting down.
ACCGCGTTATTTTACAGCCCCTACGCCATAGTGAAATGACACGGGTGTTACTGAGTAACAAAAACCAGGACCGAGTCTCTTAAAGGGCCAGTCCCGCCAAAAACTGAATGCGCTTCTGTTCTTATGAACTGCTTCCATCTGTCTCTCAGAACGAGCTGCAGCTCTTCTGGACATCCGTGGTCATGTTCGATATATCATACTAGCGTACAACTCTTACTATTTATACTTAATATAGCATATACTATAAACAGCATTCACATGTTCTGTTCGAATTACCCACAAGATCTGACATTTCATTTACAAATAATTATAGGTCACTACAAGGGGTTAAGGTTTGGCTAGTTAGCCCCTACTGGCAGATTTGCAGGTAAAGTCTCTTTTCCCATTGACGACCATTTAAAACGACAGACTCAGTTTTAAGTGCACGCTTAAAAATAAAAAAGTAAATAAAATAAACAAATAAAAAAACGTTATTTTAAATAATAAAATAAATTTCACAATATTACTGTTATTTCTGTTTTTAGTTGGCCATAAGAGACTTCTTTGACACATTTTACAACATTTATTATTTTTGCTGCTGCTGTTGTTAAGCTATTTTAAAAATGCTAAAATGCATTTCTCCAAAACAGTCATGAGGAATACAATGTAATTCATCTAAATGAATCGATAACATTAACAAGATAAATGTGTGTGTGTGTATACCAATCGAATTCAATGCCGTCGACTAGTCACTGGTCCTATAGAGGGCGCAACAGGATAATAAATATTTTAAGGACTTCCATGTTTACGCTCCGTTTCCGAACAGTTAAATCCCACAGCATCACTACTACAGAGATGCTGCAAGGTAGAATTAATTCACACACACAATCGCTCTCACTAATGCATTCATATAAACATAATCTTTACTGTGTTACTTTATCTATATCTGATTTAGAACGAACAGAAATCTGTGAGAAATAAAACGACCCAAAGGCAACATAACTGTAACATAAAAATGACCCGTTATAGTAGAAATAGCCATGTGGGCAACACAGTGTCATATGCCATAGCTGTGCAAAAGGGGTTTGTCACAGCCACAGGCATATTTGTTCATTAATGACGTCATCAGCGACTAGTCGACTTCGACTCGACTTTCATCACATAAAAGTCGACTTTAAAAAAATCTGAAGTCATTCAACTCCTTATATATATATATATATATATAGAGAGAGAGAGAGAGAGAGAGAGAGAGAGAGAGTGAGAGAGATAATAGAAGTACTAGAAAATAGTATATGGAATAAAATGCAGCCTTCATTCATATAATCTCTCAATTCATCACTAATGTTAGCTAGGTTTAAACTCAGAGGTCTAATGTTAAACCACCTAACAGACCAGTTTAAATTGACATGGCACAAAGTAATTCTTGGAAAGGTTTTTCATGCTAAAAATAAATCTTCTGCCAAGCCTATTAAAAGAACATGGTGTAGTTAAATCTGGTTTCTATTCTATGCTTTATCAGTGCATCTAAATGCGCAAGATACCAGTCAATATACATTGTTTACGAACAATTCAGACTGCTGCACCATGATTCTCTTCTGTTCAAACATAATGCACTTCACAGGTGAGCAAACACACTTGACATTCCCACAGTTTTTGACACCCTAGTTACCTTGTCACTGCAGTATCAAAGAACCATTTCACAGCAACATCCAAACAGGAGAGAGACTGAGACAGGTGTCTTTAGATAACGATGTGGGTCCAGCATCAGCGCTCAGGTGGATATGAACACGATGCAGTGTGCACTGTGTAGAAAAGGCTTGCACTAGAAATGGATACCTGCAAAGCAAAAACAAATGAAAACTGATCCCAAAGATATCAGTGTTGCTATTACTAATTCATCAGACTCTCACTTTGAATTTATTAGAGCGAAAGAACTTGAGTAATAGCCCGCAAAAATACCTCATAAATAATTCAAACATTCTGAGCACTAATCTGGCAATTTCTCACATAATAAGCAAAATATGCCTGACATAAGAAAAAAAAAATCACATGCTGTGGTAATTAGCAGTCCAAAATTAAATGACTTTACCTTGCAGTAACTTAAGATATTTCTGAAACAATTTCAAGGTTCAGCTGCATTTTAGCATATGCTTGCTTACAACTATAGTTTTTGTTTTTCTTAATTTAGGTTTCCACACTTTCATACTGGAAAAATCACTGCAGATGGCAAAAGAGCAGCTTTTAACCAAAGAAGCCATTATTTTTAAGTTTAATTTTTTTTATTATTTACTTTTTGCAAAATAATACCTTATTAAAAGAACAGTTCAAGAAAAAAAAAGTACTCTCTCAGATGTTTATTACAAACACATCGCTTTCACTTCACAAAACAATAATTTATGGATATAAGATTATTTGTGGATTACTGTGATGTTTTTGTCAGCTGTTTGGACTCTCATTCTGACAGCACCCATTCACTGTAGAAGATCCATTGGTGAGCAAGTGATGTAATGCTAAATTCCTCAAATCTGTTCTCATGAATAAACAAGCTCATCTACATCATGGATGGACTGAGGGTGAGCACATTTTCAACAAATTTCCATATTTGGCTCAACTATTTCTTTAATCCCTGCTAAAAAAAAAGAAACAACAACAAAAAACGTGGGAATAACTTTATATATGCAGCTGAAAGCGCTTGTGTCACTTTAAAAATACAAGATGTTTGTTATTATGAAGCCTCCACATAGTTAAATGTAGAGAATGAGGGTACAAAATAAAATCAATACAAACAACTGTTTAAATACAATGAGAATTTTATTAAAACGGTGCAAAAAAGAAAAAAAAAAGAAAATAAAACTAACATAAAAATCAGATGTTCTTTCCACCTAGATTGCACTGTCACACAGCCTGGGGTCACCTCTCAAACAGAGAGAAAGGTAAAACGGCTGAAAACAAACACAAATTGCCCAATTAGCCAGAAGTAATGCACAAATATGATTAGATAAATTGCATCTGTCAGTTCTGTACATGCAACAGTTTCAGTCTCATGCAAATTGGAGAATGCTGATGACTGTAGCTCTGTCACATCCATGAAAACATACCATATAAAAAAGTAAACTACATCATAAAACAAAGCCCACTGTATTAAATAAGAGAATTTAGTGTGTGAAAACTGATGGTGGTGGACGCCACCACCATCGTTAAAAAATTTACTAAAAATTCTATTAAGTATCATAATTCGTTTTAAAATACAGGAATCTTCAGGAGGCCGTCTGTTTGACAACTAGCCACATAAGAAAGAACATCTTAGTTTCAGAACTAAACATCCCAAACTATTTGAAAAATCTTACTACAAATATATATTTTCAAATCATACTTCGTCAGATCACTGATGGAGAAATTAGTTTGTTCACAAGAAACACTCTGATTTAAGAGGCTTCTCGTCTGTCATTGCCGTACGCTCCAGAATACTGACTCCACCATCAATCGGGGTACGGTCCAACAGCATACATTCGTATCTTTAAAAAACACTGTAAAACTGCGTTTGATTTACAAAAATAACTTGAACGTATTTATACAACAGTTTTATTTCATAATACAAAAATGTTTGCACTCTTATTGAAGTCCAACGCTCGGGGTGGCTGAAGGAGCTATCCAATCGTTAAATAACTGGATCCGTTAAACGCAAGCAATAAGTACACTGGAAGGAGAACAAATTCCTATGTAGAGTATTTATCATTTTACTGACAATTTCCTCGTTTGTGCCTTGAAGCTGCAATAGGTTTGCCAAAGCACAATTCACCAGATGCGCACACATAAACACAAACTCACACGCTGAATTTCTTTTTGCAGTGTGGAAATCTGGGTAAATGGTGTATGCCTTACATAAGACTGAAAAACAAATTTATCAATCGCAATTTAAATCCAAAAGCAGTAGCAGCAGCATACTCTTTGTCCTTTATTTACACTATGAAAATGTGAGCCATCAGTCACAGAGTCACTAGGGATGCACTGATTTAGACAAAGGTGATAGCCAAAATGTTACCTAAACAACTGTGCCATCTATTGGTTATAAGAGGGACTAACATGTCAAATATATCATGCTGTCTTTGGGTGAAAAACTAAACTAGCAACCCTTCAGGCTTTTATACCGCTGTAAATCTTCACTCTGTCAGAGATAATAGACAATTTAGTGTTTTGAAATGTAAGTTAATCTATACTGAGAATTTAAAGCTTCAAATGCATGGGAGATACCAGATGAAGAGTTTTGTTAGAATACTAACATATCCATCCATCCATCCATCCATCCATCCAAATCAGTAATGCAAATGTGGGAACATTGTGGCATTGAGCTGACACAGTTATACAATTATTTGCACACGACTAATTACATCTGCATTGAGTGTTTGAGAAGCGGAAGGGAGTTTGCTGCAACTACAACACCAACTCTACATCTACCATCAGTGCAGCACACTGACACTTACCCACACCAAACAAACATGATCACAGCAGCAACATCCTCTTACAGTACTATAGAGCCCATTTCACATGAGCAAAGACAGGATAAAGGGTTATCCAGCCCAAAATGAAGAACCTGTCATCATCATTTCATCAACCCTCATGTCGTTCTGAACCTTTATGACTTACTTTCTGCTGTGTCCAGAAGAACGTCCAGATTGCTCTTTTCTGTATAATGAAAATGAATGGGGACATGTGCTCCAAGTCAAAATGCAGTAACTAAATATTTTAACAGAGCAAAATTTATAGGAAGTAAATGACATGTAACAGACTGGTTTGATTCAGATTCAGAGTGGATGTGTGCTATATTAGCAGTTTTGCCCTCCAACGTAGCTTGCAAAATCTCATTTGCACATCCACATTGGCTTGTTGTGCTCCGTTAAGACACAAAAAACCAAATGGCGTTTGTCATCACTGGCGTCAGATTTGTCAGTAGGCGAGATGGAGCGGAAGACTTTCTGTGAGTAATGACTTCTGGTCCATTACTCACATTAAGTGATTGGTCCCCATTTACTTCCAATGTGCGGAAAAGAACAATCTACTTTTGTTTTTTGCCAATCGTACAGGTTTGGAACGGCATGGAAGACTGAGTTAGTAACAGTATTTTAAGTTTTGGCTGAATTGTACAACTGGCTGGCTTTATCGGAGGCTTTTATGTCTGTTAAAGGTGTAATAGGATTTGGTCTCGATGCACCATTCATAGTGTAACTGAGATACAGACAGATCTGCTAGCATCCCTCTGAGTCCATAAATATCGACAACAATCAGCACTGCGAATTCAAAACCAAACAGAAGTAGATTCAGTTCAACGATCCCCCTGAACTAAGACTGAAAAGGCAACTAGGAAACAAGTTAGCTTGCACACAACAGTGGCACCTACAGCCGAACCCTGACATCCGCAGTCAACGCAAGTGGAACTGCAAGTTCTCCCTCTAGAACGAAGCGAAATTCCAGACTAGAAGCACAGCATCATAACAGTCTATTCATTGTCACGTCTGAAACCCACACGCACAACCTCTGGACATTAGAAAAGTGCTTGATTTGGTGCAGTGACTACTCTGGGGGCGACTGATCAATAACATTTAAGCCGGTAACATCTGAAGGGGTCAGAAATGGTTTCAACATCAGCCCCCTTTGACCCGCGAGTACCTAGAACTCATTAACATAACTCTTCTGCATGATGTACCATTTCTGTAAAATGACATCCGATTTCCTTTCTTTTTTGCACTAATTTTAAACGCCTTGCACTTTTAAATATTGTGGAAACACTTAGCAGAACATAAACGACTGATTTTTTTATGTGGACATGTGAAGACCCAAAGCGAAACCTTTGGCTATCAAGGTTTAGTTCCATAAGTTGAACATCTTAGAAACGAGAAAGCACCATTTTAGCTCATTCAAGCCAGTCGGTATGGCTTCCAAAGGGGTGCAAGTTAAATTATTGTAGCGTTGGGCCAATGCAGATAACGCTCACTTGAAGTTAACAGTGTGTTTTTTGCCTTACAATCGCAATATGGCAAGTCTTACTTTGACTGCACCTGAAATCCTACATGAAATGTTTATTTTTATGTATACAAACTCAGCTGATATAAATACGTATTTTCTGGTTGTGCTTAACGTGTATTTTGGGGTACGCAGCATGTTCATGTGATGCAATGTAGCACATTGTGCTCCAATGTCAATTGTCTGTGCTCTACATTCTCGCCACTAGGAGGAGACAAGGAGACAGGAAAGAGGATGACCACGTCAAGCAAATCTGGGCGGAGCTTAAAGCTTCTGCCTATGAGCCACAGCAAATGTAACAACAGCAGTCCTATTCTCACAATGGCCATTCATTGTGGGCGCAGAGTCTCAGTAACCTGGTTCAGAAAGGCCGAACTTGTGTCTTAAAGCAAGTTCCACAAAAACAGGATATGTTGTAGCTCACACGGTGGGTTCTAATGAATCCTATAGGAGAGAAACCGGACAGAGATTGTCCATTCAAAATCTATGGATAGCGGTCTCTGTTTCCCGTCTCTTCAGCTCCTCTCTGTAGCAGTACGAACAGTAATTGCCCGTCTCTGGGTGGCCGTAGTAATTACATGTAGGCGTTCGGCATTTGCTGGACTGCAGGTTGGCGAGACCACCCGCACTGCCTAAAGAGTAATGCCTCACAGGCATCGGCCCATTGCGGCTGTCCAAAGTAAAATGTGAGTCCCGCAAGCCATTCGTGTAACCTCCAGCAGGTTCGGTTGGGTAATCAATTGGGTCATGATCTTGGGGAAAAGACATCATGCAGGGACTGATGATACGGGATGGACTCCCCAAGCTGGTGGAGGGAGGGTGGTACTGGGTATGGGGCGGGCCCTGTGGTAGGGGGCAGTGTCGGGGCAAGGTAGCATAGGATGGTAGGCCTGGGTAAGAAGACGGCGAACCTCCTGCCAGCTGCCGTCGTGTATCCAAATAACCATGCATATGGAGATGCTGTGTGAGTGGGGAAGGAGAGTGGTTAATGAAGGTGGCCCTAGGAATTGGGACCACGCCGGAGTACATCACCGGACTGAAAGACGACGACTTCAAAGCGTTAAAAGTAGGAGGTGAGTTATCAGTGACTTCCTCTTTGCCTTCAAAATTTCTGTAACTCAGCTCAGGCCCGTCCTTTTTTAGTTGGGACCCAGCAGTCGTTGCGAAACCACCAGCCGTTTTCCGCTCAGCTTCCCTTCTCTGTTCCTGTTCGGCATGGAAGCGCTCCTCAGCATCAAGCAGGTAGCGTTGTATCATTTCCTCCTGAAACGGCTGCCGGTTGCTTGTAGTGAGTAGCGCAGTGAAGATGTACTTCCTTTCACCTTGCATAGCGGATCGGAGGACGCTGAGGCTCACTTTCACATCCGAGCTGTACTTAAAAGGGTCACCTTCAGAAGAGTAGCTTCCATTTTGTCGCTCGCTGGTTGAGGAGGGTGAACCTTTCCCAGAGTCCTCAGAGCCAGTATGAATGGAGGGAGAGCTGTCCTTACTGCCCTTACGACCTTTCAGAGAGCCTTTCTTCTTCTCTTGACCCTCCTGTTTGGATCCACTTCCACTTGCATTCTTTCCTGTCATCAGGCCTCCCACATTCTTTTTCAGCTTACTGCCCAAGCTCTTGCCAAAGCTACCCAGTTTGTTGGCAACGGAGTCTGCACGTTTCTTGTCCTTATCCTTTTCTTTGTCTTTCTTTCCCTTCTCCTTTCCAATTGTGCCAGTTGTCCCTGCTGAACTGTTACTGGATGAGCTAGAGGAGCTGGAAGATCCACCATTTGTTTTGCCTGTTGTGACACTGGTTCCAGTTGTACTGCTGTCTCCATTGCCATTGGAACTGCTGCTGACGGACTCCTTATCAGACTCTCCAGAGTCTGGCGGGGTGCGGGCATCCTCTCCTGCAGATGCTGTAGGTGACTCTGGCTGGGCCAATGGGGCCTGCTGTGAATGCAAAAAAAAATAATAATAATAATAATAATTTATAATTACTTTCTTATTTTTAATTAGAACATCATACCCATATCCAAATTACTTTTTTGACTTTTACATACAACAAAAAACAAAACAAAAATTAAATATTTTAATTATAATAAAGTCTACATAGTCCGTGCATACATTTTTTTTAAACGTAAACAATAAGGGAAAATGATTTAACTCATCTTCAAATAAATGTGTTTGTACAATTGATAATTTATTTTTCAACAAAGAATCATTATATCATAGATTTTTTCCAGACAAGTTTCTATTAAGATGAATGAAAATGAGAAGTGAATGAAAAGGAGAAGTGACCAGAAAACACTGCCAGTTTGGCAGTGTAATTAGAATCATCACTTATTTTAAGAATTTTACATAATGAGAGTAGCTTTAAAACATTTTTTATATGTACTTTTTTTGTTGTTGTTGTCGTCAGAGCAAATTTACCAAAGGTTTCTGGCTGATAGTTTACACTAAAACAGTTAAATTATTCTTAGCATGTCAAACAAAGCAAGAAGCTCACCTGTACCTCACAGGGTAGAGGAAGCCAGGTGACAGTCATGTAGCTATGCAGCAGATGGAGCTTGGCCTCCAGAGATAAGGTTACACTGAAACCAAACAAGAGGAAGGTCAGAGTGCTAATATTCACTCATAAATAGCACTTTAAATACCTTTAAAAAAAATTAAATGCAAAACAATGAGCATGTTTTATGAAAATACAAAATAACATTTGCTAAGTTGGGAAAAGTCACAAGAAATGTGTGCTGAGGTATTTAAAAAGGTAAGTAAATTATTTCATATAGTGACACATGTGAAAGCTGTGGGAATAAAAGGAACTACAGATGCAGCCCTGAGCTATTTGAGAGCTTCTCAGTGTTCCATTCATAGAAAGCATTTAGTGATAATCTGCATTAAAGAATGAGAGTTGCTAATTTTAAGTGTTGGCCAACAGTGCACAGTCCCAGCAGGCTCCACAGGGCTTATGCCGTCATTAAGGTCAGACATTACTAAACTCTGCTGTAAATAAGTCAGAGCTGAGTTATTTTGCACCACATAGCCAAAATAACCAGAATATTTTAAAAACATTTTTCAGAACAAATTTGGTATATGCACAACACATAGCAATTACAAGAATGTTCCAGGTTTAAAACAAGCGAAAATCTATGGATGGCATTTGTGACATGCTGTTGATTACCACAAGAAATAATTCTGACTCATCCCTCAGATTGTATAAACACATGTGGAGAAATTACTCATATAATTGTAACAAAAGTATGAGCCATGCATTTTAGCTTCAAAACTCTCCAGAATGTCTCGCTACAGACTTAACATGCAAGGTTAATACTGTAAACAATTTATGCTTGTTATTCTTTTTTCAATCCGAGTCTGAATTATCGTCTGTGGTAACTGACAGCATCTCAAAAATGCGGTCAATTGAGCTTATTTATATGCATGAGCCTGGGCCTTTTTTATTCATTAAACTAGGTGGCACACTTGTACAGTGGATTGCACAGCTGAAACTGACAGTGGAGCAGAGAAAGTGATGAGCACCTCAAAAAGCTAGGAAATGATGATGTTTATATAAAGATAAAATAAAATAAAAAAAAACACATTGTTAAATTGAATTCAGATTGCAAATGCATACTGAAAATAGTTTCAAACCTAGAATATTCCTTAAACAGACGAATGCAAATGAAATCCTACCTTGCCAGCATCACATTATCGTTGTCATCTTTGCCCCATTCCCAGTCTTCTCCAGGATCCACAGCAAAGTGCAAAGGCAGCATCTTATGATCCGAGTCTGTCAGAGGGATCACCACTGTGGAGGTTTTTAACCAAACAAAAGGTAACAAATGGTTAGTATCATTCTGAATTTCACTACTTCCCTACTTATTTATATCACACTTATTTACAAACACAATACAGTATTCAAATGAACTCCAAGACTAAGGACTCTGAAGAAATACGATGGATTAAAGTGGATAAAAAGACTTTCTGGAAACAATAAATTATTGCAGATTTTGTTCTGTCTTGCTTTGAAAAACTGGTTTATCAGGCAAGAACAGCACACTGCATGAACCCTAAAAAAGCAAACCGATTTGCTACATATAAACCACTCCTCACCTTGTTCTTTGGAACTGTCTTTCTGCTCCATTGAGACCAGAGCAGAGAAATGGGCCTGGTCATATGCCAGGACGAGAGGGGAGCGGTGGCACTTGTTGGCTGGTACTTCTAGGGGCAGGTAAATCCCTCCAAATGGGATAGGTGCAAAAGCTAAACAACAGACAAAAATGATAAGCTTTGCTTATGGAACATGAGAGGACAAATGGAAAATGCATTAAATACAGGGGACATAGTCAACACTTGTGTGCCACTGCATTTCTCCGTTACAATCACAGTCATGCTAATTTGTTCTTGGTTACAATATAACCATTAAGATTTCCATTTCTCCATTTTTAAGATGAGCCATTTTTACAACTTGACTTCGATATACAAGGAAGGCCTTCTGAGTGGTAAATGTTAGAGTACCTCAAAGTGTGTAATACTCCCCTCATTTAAAAAATAGTTTACCTAAAATTGAACATTCTGTCTTTATTTACCTTCTCCCCCAGAGTCCCGCAGCATGGTGTCAGCCACAACCACTATCGGCCTGCGGAGCACGTGAGCAAGAACGAACACATGAAACTCCTCCAGGCTCTCGTACACCGGCTCCTCCTGTGACTCGGCACTGCGGGACACAAAACACACTAACAGCATGAGTAAACCACTCCAGAAACCTCTGTTTACAGCTTTCAAAGCAGAAAATAAAATCAGATGTAATAAACACACCCGTTGCTGCCATTAGTGCTGTAGTGTATCCTTGGTTCACTGGATGCCAGTTTCAATAACTCATTCCACTCTTTCTGCCACTCTTCCTCTGTGTAAACCAGTCCCGACTGCACACAAATCCACACACACAAATATTAGGCTGAAACAAACACCAACTGTGTGCAGATTTTCTAATTTTCCCCTATATATATATATATATATATATATATATATATATATATATATATATATATATATTTAAAAGAAGCTGCATTTATTCGATCAACAATTCAGTAAAAAAACTAATATGGTGAAATATTACAATCTGTAGTAAATGTAATTTATTCCTGTGATCTAAGCTGAATTTTCAGCATCATTACTCCGGTCTTCAGTGTCACATGATCCTTCAGAAATCATTCTTATATGCTGATCAGTAGCTCAAGAAACATTTCTTATTAATATCAATGGTGAAATCAATTGTGCTGCTTATTTTTGTGGAAACTGATAATTTTTCAGAATTCTTTGATGAATAGAAAATTCAAAACAAAATAGTTTATTTAAAATAGAAATCGTTTATACCACTATAAATGTCTTTGCTGTCATTTTTTGTTTAGTTTGTAAATAAAGTATTCAATTCTTTAAGAAAATGTAAAAGAAAAACACACACAACACTCTTTACAATGGTAATTTATACTAAACGGATCAGCATTATCTGTTGCCATCTGTTTGTAAAACACATAATGATAAAGTGCTCTAACCTCTTTGTTCTGCATGGTTTGTTGCCATCTCCACCTTCGCTTTAAAGCCTCCCTTTCCTGCCCATGATCAATCAGTGCATAGAGAGACTTCCGCAGCATTAGGTCTCGATCATGAAAGCCCCACATACCTGCATAACAATGTTTTAAACATAATTACTGAATTCATATCTTAAGATTACACCTGGCAGTGGTTTCTAGGCAAGTATGCAGTCCTTTTACAGTTGTTTTGGACATAAGTCACAGTATATATTTACACTATAAATCTAATACAGAAAAAAAAGCACTTATATAGAACTCTATAACACATTAATTCACAGGAAGAATACATTTTTAGCTTTAAATATTCAAGCCATGTGTAACACCAACAAACTTTTAGAAACCTTTAAGGTGGAATGAATATGTATAAAAACTCTGTGCTGATAGCTTACATACAAAAAGTCAGTTTGAACACTTACCCAGTGAGGCAGCATGTAACAGACAGTTACCATCACCACTCGTAGCCAGAGGTAATAAACTCTGACAGCCGGTCCCCAAATGAGTCCACCAGTTCAACCGTCCTGTTGAAAAAAAAAAAAAAGCATTTATTTCTCAAATCAAGAAACCCAAGATACTATGTTTTATGGCTGCCTTCCAAAATCCCATACTTCCCTCTAATATAGTAGTCAAAAACAATTGTGCAAACAGTAGGATGTCTGAATTCACAGTATTTTTAAAGCGGTTAAAAAAGTATTTTTCCAGTTGAGATCCTGAAGTGTGCATCCAATGGAGACTTAGGTGCCCTTGAGCAAGGCACCGAACCCCCAACTGCTCCCCGGGCGCCGCAGCATAAATGGCTGCCCACTGCTCCAGGTGTGTGTTCACATTGTGTGTGTGTGTGTTATCACTGCTCTGTGTGTGTGCACTTCGGATGGGTTAAATGCAGAGCACAAATTCTGAGTATGGGTCACCATACTTGGCTGAATGTCACGTCACTCACTTTACCAACCCATGAGGCTACAGGAAAGAATATGTGAATGGCAATGAAGTGACGCAACTGATGCTGGTAGCACAAATGACAATGACATCATAAAATCAGTATGTCCGTATTACACTGATACTACATGAATTTAGCATATATAGAACATACTTTTTAATGGTCACAAAGTAATAACTTCAAAATAAGTATCTACTTTTACTTAGTATATGATTGCGGACACAGCCTGTCTTTTTCAAAAACTTGACCGCTACAATACCTACGTAGGCAACACTAGAAGGGCAATAGTGGACCAAAATATACATAGAAATATTTATTCACATCATTCATAATTAATTAAATAGTTAAATCTACAAAAGAAGACTATTTTACCATTAATTTTGTGTGCTGTGTATCTTTAAGCTTATTAGACTATCACTCTAATGACAAAACTACTGTGTGCGTCACATGAGAAGCACAATATGGTGCCTATGTACTGCATTTCAAATCAGTCACTTATAATGTTACATTTTAGTCAGGATGCTTATGTAGACAGTAGAGATTAAAGCAGCTAACAGAAACAAGTTAGAAATATCTGACTATAAAACTCATAATATCAAAATATTTGGTTCAGCTGTCGGAGGAGAGATTCTTGAAATGAAATAACTAACCAGCTTGCTCCAAGGCCACCATCATGGACTGCTCAATGAGGTCTCTCTCGATGAAGCCGCGGAAGTCGTCCCTGTAGACGGTGAGGTCAGGCAACTGGAAGGTGCAGAGCGGAGTGTCCAGAAGTGGCTCGTTGCTGCCGCCTGTACTGGACACGTGTGAGCGGGCCAGAGAGACTATGGTGGAGCTGGCGTGAGAGATTCCCCTCGAAAGTCGCTTCTCCGTGGCTGCTGCCATGATACATGTTCAGATTACTGCGTATATTAGAGAATATAAAACTAGACACTGGTAAGCTATTATCTGGTGGACCTATTGTTATCAGTCCTCTACTACCTTCAATTCGCAAAAGAAGGTTAGTCAGGTGAGAGTGGGCAAGGCTTTGAAATGACATAAGCAACTAACTGTCATGATCATGGTAAATCATTTACAAAAATTATAAACCACATTTGAGAATTAAAGTCAGACCGTGCAGACAGACCTTCTAGTGCTTTCGTACCTTGAACAACCTCATCTTGGCGATGCAAGAGAGGCCGCCCCATCCGGGCCATCTCCTTTTCAAAGGAAGGATACTCTCTCTCTTCAGCAAAGGTGCATGAGAGGTTCCCAGCGTGCACTTGTCTCAGCTGTTCAAAGTCACTCAGTGCAGCCGAGAGGTTCCAGTTCTTTCCTGCGAAGAAAGCCACATTCATGAGGCATGCAAGAAAATAAGAGGTCATAGTTCCACTGCACCTCAGCTTAGGAGTTTAAATATTAACCCGATATCGCAGCAAAGTTCAATGACACATTCCGCTGCAGTTGCTTGTGCAAATACTGGTCAGTACCGACTGTCAAGTATGCATACTGCAGAATTATACATGTTTTAACTCATTCTCTTATCACCAGTGTTGCTGGGCAACATGTCATGGGTTTGTTAAGGCTTTACGGCACACATTTATACAGATGTGGTTTTGCTCTTCTGCAGACATTTAATCATAAAGACCTTAGTCAGGGAAGACACCATATTGAACTCTACATGGCTCATGTAGTTTTGTAAAGTATGTATAATCAAGAAAAGTAACATATAATATCATAATAATAAAAAATTGCATAAATATTATTTATGTCTGTATATGAAATCAGAGAGGGTGTTGGGGAAGAGGATGGTTTTGACTCACCCTCCAGCAGGTCTCTGGCCAGTCCGGGTTCAGCTCCAGTAGAACGGACAAAGTCGGACAGGACTGCGTCCATATCCAAAGTTATGTGATCATGAATTTACAGTGCAGAAGGGGGCATTAGGAGAGAGAAAAGACAGGAGAGCAATTCTCCCTCACAGCAGAAGAACTGTTTTGGCCAAACCTAAAGAGCAAGATAAGAAAACAGACTGTGAGGCCATGTTTAAGCTTTGGCTCTGTGCATCATATTGGTGCACATCACCAGAGATCTGTTGACTCCAGCAGTTACATGTCTTTCCTGTGACCTCTGCTGTGGAGCCTAGCAGTGCGCTTCAGTTTCCATTACAGAGAATATGCAATTCATTAGAAAGATGGCTACTATGATAGCGCTGTATCAGGCACATTTTAAAGTCCCAAATTATGTTATTACAACATATTGAGGGGAAAAACACCCACCCACACACAAAACAGGGCTCATCAAAAAGGATTTTTTTTCTGCTGACCTCCAAAGTCATAATAAAACAATTGTAATTTTGTCACATACACAAATATCAAAAGTGATATTAAAGACAAAATGTAACAAGTTTTCAACGCTGTTTGAGCTAACCTAACCAATCAGCATAGCATTAAAAGTTTTTTCCGTTCTTAACTCTTGAAGTCCTCGTGAGAATTTCCTACTTGTGCATTTGGAAGTCATAATTACAAACATGTGCATTCAAATGATTTTAGTTCAAACTAGTCATTTAGTCTGAATAAATGGTTGAGTTAGCAGTTTTGTTTATGTCTCTCTTTTGTATTTTATGTAAGACAGGAAACTTTTTTTTGTTCAAATGCAACACAAAGAAGAGCAAGTTGTGTGTGTAATTGATGTTTTCTCTGTGTCAGCACAAGAATGATGCATAGATAATGATGGAAAATTTAGTTTTGTCACGCAAGTCTGCCGCCTCAAAAACTGGCTAAATGAGTACTATTTTCTAGTAAGCTTTATAGTGATTCCTCATCAACAGCACACAAAACACACACAGACTAAACTGTACAGTCAATATTAACAGAAAGTACCATTCATGTGCACTTATCTCATACACTGTAAAAAAATTAATGAGCTAATTACTTAAAAAAAACTAAGGTAACAATATTACACATAATATTTTTGAGTAGTTTTTCAGGCTTGATTTTTTTTTTTTTATGGAATCTACCTGAATAAATCATGTGAAATCTCCTAAATTGATCTATGACACAATTCATTTAATATAATTAGGGAAATTTGTGCTCATTTATTCTGATTCTCAAAAGTCTGTGATTTTGAGTGAGGTCTGTTTGTATTTTGTTATTTTATACATTAACAAGACTTTATACAGCCAAACAGCTCAAGTAGGGAAATACTTGAGAAATGCTGGAAAGTACTGCACTTGCAAAGCTACTGCTCATTAAACAAGGCTTATTGCCTTAGAGGAGTAGTATCCATAACCATAAGCTCTACTCTTCTGCACAGTGGTAACGATTGCACTGCGCAATGGAAACTTCAATGTAACAGAAACTCTTACAAATGTCAAACATAACTGAACATTAAACATTAGATGCTTCCCTTCGCTCAAAAACATAAAGTAGCATTTAATTTCAAAATTTACTCTCCATATACAGCCATATGCAAAGCATGCTGGGAACTAACAATCACCTCTAAAATAAAACTGCAAAATTGAGCTAATTCTCTTAAAATAAATAGGCAACCTTCTTTCCTTAATTATTTTAGTTAAATCAGTTCCCCAATTCAAGCATCAAAACTGCTTAAGTCTCCTTAAAAAATTAGGAAAACACATCTCTTGGTTTTATTAGTAAAAAGTCTTCAGCATTTTCTATACAAAACTGAATCACAATTTCTTTAATGAAATCCACACATTATTTTAAATTATCACCTTAATATTTTTTTTATGAAAATTACAAGACCCATGATTCATTTTTTACAGTGTAGATTACATTCACTCCAACATGACTTGAAGGCTGCATAAAATCAAATGCACATAAAAGCTCTGATCCTTTATGCCTTAAACTGCACTGCCCGAAGCATCCTGACAGAAAGTGGTGGTCAGCTGAGAAGCCAGCACAGGAAAGCACTGGAGGAGCTGAACAATGCCACTGAACTATCAGTTACTGCTTTTATTAAAACTATTGAAAAATTTATTATGTACATAATGCAATATGCATATCTCAAAAACCTGCAATAAGTCAATGATTTTAATAATTCAGAAAGTTTAAGTTTACGTCTATGGTGATGTAATGAGCAAAGAATAAATTGGAAACAATTATGCTGCACCACAGAACACTTTTTTTTTTTCCACAGTTCACTATTTTTTTTATTACAATAATTTTGTACCAACTTGTTGTTAATATATATATATATATATATATATATATATATATATATATATATATATATATATATATATATATATATATATATATATATATATATATATATAGAATTCAAGTCTATGCCTCACATAGAGAATATCATAATTAAAACTATGACATATATAACGATTTGCCAATATTATTGGCTGATATGAGCTAGTCGCCGATATATTGGTATTGGTTAATATGCCGCAGATATGCCGATGATTTGAATTTTTTTTTTTTTTTACAGAACCAATAATGCAGATAAAATGCTTGAAATGGTGTAATTACTTAGTTTGTCCGTTGTTTGCTACTGGTGACCTGGATGAAACACTTTAAAGCTTAAGTCTATGGAAAACCATTGAAACTTTGAACGGCCATATCTCCATAATGGTGCAGATTCGCACCAAATTCAGGGGATCCCTTCAGCTTGAGGAACCCTCTAGAATGCAATCGAGTGTACGTCTAGAGGCGCTCTTTCGAATGAGACCACCCGTGCATTCGAGAGGGCTCCTCAAGCTGAAGGAATCCTCAGAATTTGGGGGAGATCCGCCAGCGCATTCGTGAGATCAGTAAGGAGGTCTCTTGTTCAGGCAGCATTCAAGTACGGTCTTATTGGACTGTAAGTGCCCTGTGAAGTGGTCTCACATGAAATTCCACCATGATTCCAGTTCCAAGGGAACGTAAATGTTACATTCAAAGGGCATTAAAGTGTGCAAGATGTGAATTTCTATTGTATTTATTTACAGAGGTATATTATGTCACACTTCACACTTTTCTAGTAAGTTTAGTCTGTGTGTGAAGACGGTAGTGCAAATCCGTGAATTAATGTTCTGATGTGAAATAAACTTCAACAGAATGAAGTTGAATGGAACTGAATTGAATTAAAGTTGAATAAACTTCAACTTTACTGTTCAGTGCATTGTCAGACCCATTTTGGATAATAAAGTTTAATGTTAAATTGTTAAATGCCCTGCCTCCATTACTCTGTCACATCATTATAAATGTTTGATCACCACATTTGAGTAATCATTGCAAAAATGTGTTTATGTATATATATTAGGGCTGAAACGATTCATCGAGTTACTCGATTAACACGATTGCAAAAATTCCTAGAGGCAAAAACTCTGCCTCGAAGCCTCATTAAATTCATATGACGCGCACTATACACGCAGGGATCTGATTCAAACTTCAATGATTCAGCATCTGAACCAAAAACATTCACTCCATGCTGTTTCACCAAGCGTAGCTGAAACAAGGTAACGTAGCCTAAGCCTATACATTGATGTTCACTAATTTTAATCCCATACTGTATTTGTAGCGATGTCATGATGCGGTTTGACTAGATATGATGTTTAGCTTTGATGTTTTTAAGTACTAAATGTATTCACTTTCAACTGCAAGAGAGTATAGCCAAAAAAAAAAGAACACCTTCACACACACACTAGGGCTGTCACTTTTTATTCGATATTCGAATATACATTCAAACATGGCGTGAAATATCCGTAATCGAATTATAAATAAAATATCCGGTTTTTAAAATACCATGTGTAGCGCATTCTTTACAGTCTATGATTAAACCGTTTGTTTTTTATTTTATTCTTTGCCATCTTATCCAGTAGAGGGCACTCTAGACGCATTGTAGCGTAGGCCCATGACCAAATCAAGCAAATAATAGCTAGTAGCCAGGCACGTCTGTGCGGTCACGTAGATATTCGAATATATTCGAATACATTGCATGATATTCAATATCCGTTCAAATTAGATTTTTCTCAAAAGTGACAGCCTTAACACACACATATGCACCCTCATCTCTCTCACGTCGAACCTGTGTAATCCGTCAATAAAAGAATATAAAGACACCCAGATGTGCAATAATTCTGAACAATTGTTTGTTCACATGTTTGTTGCAGAGCGGACCATCAGCATACGCTTTCGGAAGTATAAATGGAAGAAGTCTGTGTTCCGCGTCCGGATCACTCATGCGGAAAATATAACACCGGCTTAATCTAACAGTTCAACTGATCTTTTGAATACTTTGTATTTAACGTGTTCGTTTATGTACAATATTAGTGTTAAATTGCTGGACTTTAAATGAAATCTACTATTGATTTTCACCGTTGACTGATTTTGCAGAACATTTAAAATGATAACTTCCGTGCTCCGATGCGGCAGATTTGTCACAGGACGCGCAATATGACAGCTGCATCTGACTATATATGAACTAGCTGTTTTAAATACAGTATTTTTATATTTAACGTTAGTTTATCAGTATGTCTGAAAGTATATTTTTTTGATTATTGGTAATTCCATCGGCTCTCTCTCGCGCACATGCGCAGTTTAAGACATCAAATAGTTATGCTATGACAAGAACAAAGAGTCTCTCTCACTGCACCCATGCACGATAATATCGTCTATCGTCGATCTCACGGGCTGACGATATGACGATTTGAAAAATGACCATATCGCCCAACACTAAGCCCTACCATAGTGTCTGGATGACAGATCAAATTAATGTGCCAATTACATCTTCCTCAACAGGAAAATGCAAATCAACTCAAACAAAGGTGTCAGTTTTAATCCACTGACGTGTTAAATAATGATTCATTGCTGCTGATTACACTTCACAGGTTTGCTAACTAACAGAGACATCACATAAAGATGATGACATTCTGCAGTCAAAAGTTCCCAGGTTTAAATCTGCCCTCCCTGCCCTCCCTGTAAGCTCTGACTCAAACTTTTCAACATAATGCCCATGACTCATGATTCCTTACTGGGCCCTTTCCACCCCTACGCCCAACAAAAAGGCAGGCAGGCGGCTCACAGTGCTACTGATGGACATAAAGGGCTTTTTCAGTGAGGGGGCTGCTTTCTCTCTCGCGTTGACTTTGTTTGACAACTATAGAAGTGCGGCTAGAGAAAGACCAACAGCAAACATCTCTATCTGATGATTTCTAGGCATGTAAAGAGCTCCTGCCCAGAGCCGCTAATCAGACTAATCTACTGGGTGGGTATAAGATTAGTGACTCAAAACAGTTCCTCTCAATGTTCCAAGGAAATATGAAGAGCTAAATAAAACCTTGAACGACTCAGCAGCATATAGCTTGCTTCACACTCACCGGACATCTTTCATAACATTAGATAGAGTGAGTCAGCATCTTCTATAATACAAACAAACACAACAGGGCAGTAGTTCTAAAGGTCTGGGACCCCAGGACATAAGTCCATCTCTCAGCAGGACCATCCAACAAACAAAACTGTAAAAGACAGAAGTCATGCAGTTGTATAAATAAAAAAATAAAAATTGTGGTTCACCCAAAAATTTCAATTTTCTGAAAATGTACTCGCGCTCAGGCCAAAGATTTGGAGAAATTTTGCATTACATCATTTGCTTACCAATGAATGGGTGCCGTCAGAATGAGAGTCCAAACTGATAAAAACATCACAGTAATCCACACTACTCCACACTACTTATGAAATCAAAAGCTGCATGCAATAAACAAATCCATCATTAAAAAATCTGAGTCCTCTATACATAATATTGCTTTTTCATAATATTGCTATAATCTTTTCGTCTGAATAAGGAGAGAAAACCGCTTATGGAAAGGGGCGTTACATTTCTGACAAGTGCTTGCAGTGTTCAGCCAATCACAATGCACTGGTTCATCAGGCCAATCAGAGCAGACTGCACTTGTCAGAAGGAGGGACTCTGTAGAAAATAACGCATCTGAGAGGGGCGGGACATAGACCTACATTAATGTACAGTATTTGAAAAATTATGTGTTTTTTGAACATTAAAGCATGTCAACATAGGGCTGTCAAAAGACCCGGTACTTCGGTACCAAGTCGGTACTAAAAAAATTTAAATGTGACGGTACCAGGTTTCTTTAAGTACCGGTAGTACCGAGGACCTGTTCAAACCCGGTTCAGCGCTATGATTTCCGCGAAGCAAAAAACGAGGAAAATAAAACTTACATTTTAATATGGACAGTCATGGAATTTGTCAAAGTTAGCATAAATTAATCAAATCAAATCTCCATATGGACCAGTATCTGTAAATGTTAAGCCGCAAAAGTTGAAATATGAATCCGTGTTCTGCGCGTCTCTGTGTGAATTAATGAATGGCAGAGACGTGCGGGTTTGTTTACTACATAGACTGAAGCGCATGACGCTTGCATTAATTTCAGCATCTGAGCTTCAGAGTTCTCTCTCCATCAAGCGATCTGAACTTTTCAGTTCATCTCAATGGACGCACAGCGCACCTGTATTTGATGCTCTGTAAACTCTTTGTGAAGGCGTAGGGCTGTGACGGTTGCCGTGACAACCGCATCACCGCGGTGGTCGGTTGCTACCGCGGTTGTCTACTGCCACCAGCGGTAGTGCACGTGACGTCAGAAACTCTATAGCAAGCATAATACAAAGTTTTGTATATAAGTGTAATAACTGTAATAGTTGCAAATTCTAAATCTATGGTAATTAACAAATTACCTCAAACACAGTTTCCTTTAGATTGGAAAATACAATTTATGCATTCAGCAAATTAATTTAGTGTTGGGCGATGGATCTTGTTGGGAAAGCAAATACCACATCGCCGATCTGGAGTCATCTGCATTCATGTCACCCATCAGTGTTTGCACAAGTTCAAGTGATCGCAAATGCTGGCTGGTCAGGTACGGCTAGGCTTTCTCCAAACTGGACAAATACAAACGAGACAGCGATACATGAAAGATGAACGATTCCTATTTCAAAGAGAGCGCGTGCAGATGAGGAGTTAATGAGCTCGCTTGTTGGCGGAAAAGTAAACCGGACGCAACACAACCGCGTTGCGACAGGTTTATTGTCTATACAGGACATTTGAACTCTGTGTCAGTACCTCACAGACCGGACGGGGGATTTATCATGTCGTGTTGTGCTGCATCCAGTATAGCATCACTGATTATGATGAGTATTTTCTCGCGCTTCGTCGCTCGCGTCCGTTAGACAGGGTGTATTTAACTTTCTTATTTAGGCTACTTTCTTGTTTAACTGCATTATTTCTTTGATATTTATTTTAGTGTTTTGCAGGCGGCATTTACTGACAGAAGTGCTCAAATATACACGAACTGACGAGTTAAATATGATGTGTTAGATGAGTGAGACAGTGCTGGGCTGATTTCATAGACATGTGCATACATATAAATATATCCTGTATATAATATATATAAAAAATATTACATGCATGCAGAGTTTAAGTCAGCTTTAATCACCTTTTTTTTTGGTAATTCCATGAATTAACGGACCACGACACTGCTTGCACATAGTTTATTTCGCAGTTTGATATGAAAGGATATGCACAAAGGAAGCGCGCACCGGCGACTTTGAGCACAGGACCATCCGCGCTTGCTTAACTTGCACCTGATAATAAAGTGAGTGGAGCGCGTGTCTGAAACGTCTCCTGTTCAGTCATTCTGCGACTGAATAAATTCACTTCTTGTCATGAGAAAAAGTGACAGAAGCAGCAGTTGTGAGTGGGTGGCCATCTCCGCCCCTATATGTTAAATATTTTGAATACGTTAAACTGAAAAAAATTATCGCCTTCGTTAACGAACAACTTTTGACACTCATACATATATATATATATATATATATATATATATATATATTTATAATATTATTATTATAATATTATTATAATTTTTTTTTTTTTTATCAACACCGCGCCACCGGCGGTTGTTGGTCCATGACTACCGCAATGGTAAAAATCAGCCACCGTCACAGCCCTATGAAGGCGCACGACTCACCGACGCTTTACTGATAGCGCTGTTTCTCAAACATGCAAAGAGAGAGCGAGTGAGAGTCTTACCACGCTGAATCGACACGCTATATGTAAACTATTCTTTGTTGTCTTCTCTTATTCATTTTCATTTTCGAACAAGCAGAAGACATACCGATTTCTCCGATAGTGGGCGGAGCTAGTGCGCAAATGGCAATTTCATTGGCTGGCGCTGATCTAGTACAGTCCCTGTTTTGATTTCAGGAAATCAGTTTGACCGAACGCAGACAACGTGATTAATATTCATGAACCCAGCAGCTCATCAATTCATAGTGCATTGTATATACATTAGTATGATAGTAGAATTAGTAGTAGTATTATCTTTTAATAATAATTAATATGATCTATTACAATTTTTTTTACAGAAACCCTCAATGACCAAAAATATCTTAAGCATCACCACCAGTCTTAAGTTCAGTTAAAATGACAAATATATATATATATATATATATATATATATATATATACACAACCCGAATTCCGGAAAAGTTGGGACGTTTTTTAAATTTTAATAAAATGAAAACTAAAAGACTTTCAAATCACATGAGCCAATATTTTATTCACAATAGAACATAGATAACATAGCAAATGTTTAAACTGAGAAATTTACAATTTTATGCACAAAATGAGCTCATTTCAATTTTGATTTCTGCTACAGGTCTCAAAATAGTTGGGACAGGGCATGTTTACCATGGTGTCGCATCTCCTTTTCTTTTCAAAACAGTTTGAAGACGTCTGGGCATTGAGGCTATGAGTTGCTGGAGTTTTGCTGTTGGAATTTGGTCCCATTCTTGCCTTATATAGATTTCCAGCTGCTGAAGAGTTCGTGGTCGTCTTTGACGTATTTTTCGTTTAATGATGCGCCAAATGTTCTCTATAGGTGAAAGATCTGGACTGCAGGCAGGCCAGGTTAGCACCCGGACTCTTCTACGACGAAGCCATGCTGTTGTTATAGCTGCAGTATGTGGTTTTGCATTGTCCTGCTGAAATAAACAAGGCCTTCCCTGAAATGGACGTTGTTTGGAGGGAAGCATATTTTGCTCTAAAACCTTTATATACCTTTCAGCATTCACAGAGCCTTCCAAAACATGCAAGCTGTCCATACCGTATGCACTTATCCACCCCCATACCATCAGAGATGCTGGCTTTTGAACTGAACGCTGATAACATGCTGGAAGGTCTCCCTCCTCTTTAGCCCGGAGGACACGGCGTCCGTGATTTCCAACAAGAATGTCAAATTTGGACTCGTCTGACCATAAAACACTATTCCACTTTGAAATAGTCCATTTTAAATGAGCCTTGGCCCACAGGACACAACGGCGCTTCTGGATCATGTTCACATATGGCTTCCTTTTTGCATGATAGAGCTTTAGTTGGCATCTGCTGATGGCACGGCGGATTGTGTTTACCGACAGTGGTTTCTGAAAGTATTCCTGGGCCCATTTAGTAATGTCATTGACACAATCATGCCGATGAGTGATGCAGTGTCGTCTGAGAGCCCGAAGACCACGGGCATCCAATAAAGGTCTCCGGCCTTGTCCCTTACGCACAGAGATTTCTCCAGTTTCTCTGAATCTTTTGATGATGTTATGCACTGTAGATGATGAGATTTGCAAAGCCTTTGCAATTTGACATTGAGGAACATTGTTTTTAAAGTTTTCCACAATTTTTTTACGCAGTCTTTCACAGATTGGAGAGCCTCTGCCCATCTTTACTTCTGAGAGACTCTGCTTCTCTAAGACAAAGCTTTTATAGCTAATCATGTTACAGACCTGATATCAATTAACTTAATCACTAGATGTTCTCCCAGCTGAATCTTTTCAAAACTGCTTGCTTTTTTAGCCATTTGTTGCCCCCGTGCCAACTTTTTTGAGACCTGTAGCAGGCATTAAATTTTAAATAAGCTAATTAAGTGGATAAAAGTGTAAAATTTCTCAGTTTAAACATTTGCTACGTTATCTATGTTCTATTGTGAATAAAATATTGGCTCATGTGATTTGAAATTCCTTTAGTTTTCATTTTATTAAAATTTAAAAAACGTCCCAACTTTTCCGGAATTCGGGTTGTATATATATATATATATATATATATATATATATATATATATATACACACATTTAATATTCATATTCATTAGGCCTAAAAGTTAATTTTTACATAAAAGGCATTGTGCTAGAAATATTACTATTATTTAGTAAAATGTATGTGATACTGCTACTACTGTTGAAAAATTTATACAAATTTATTTTTTAAAGACATAAATCACAATATTTCTTCCATGTTTTAATTTTATTAGCAAATCCCCTTTATTTACCAAAAATAAAATGTTTAAATTTCATAAATTAAAAGACAAATTAAATTTGGGTGACACTTGTTTACTGTTTTTCATAATTATATAACTTGTAGAAAAACTTTAAACACAATTGTAAATAAGTATAAAGAATGGCATTGGTTTTATTTTTAGTGCTAAAAAGTTATTTTTTTTTTATTAGCATATTTTTGTGTTTCGCTTTGGTACCGAAATTGGTACCGAGAACCGTGGATTTTCACTGGTATCGGTACCGAATACAGAAATTTTGGTACCGTGACAACACTATGTCAACATATGTATACACCAAATACACAAAATAACGATCTTTAAAAAAAAAAAAGCATCATACGACCCCTTTAATAAACTGGGTAAATTAAAAATACAGTGGTTAAATTTAGAAGAAAAAAATAATAATTCTCTTTGTTTTAAAAAGGGTATAAAAAAAATAAAAAAAAAGTCATTTTCGATATTGAACAATATTATATTGTTGATAAATTTTTTTGCTATATCACCCAGCCCTACTCTCAACATCATATCTGTAGCATCATTATGGTATTCTGGTATTGCCAGAGACACCTAGGTGATGGATTGTAAACAGACAGCACCCAACAGATTTTTCTGCATTTGCTAGCCGGGCTTTTGTCTGTTACATAACGTGCATTGCTGCCAACACGTGGGTGCTTTAAGATAGCAGGATCACTGAAACAAGAGACACACAAGCAGAGGTCAACACGGTTGTGTTTGTTCTGTGCACTGAACTCTAGCCCTCTAACCTATATGACTGATGACTGCGATTGTGTTAAGGTTAAACTAATAACAAAGATTTGCATCAGTTTATGGAAATAACACAAACGCTTGCAACCATTGCACCCCTATAAATGGGCATCAAGGTTCAACAATAAAGATGACCCTGGGTCAGTGTTAGAGAGTTCAGGGCCATTTGAAGAAACTGTCACTCAGGTTAGTGCTGTGTTGTCAAATATGTTTTAATGATCATGTGCATGTTTATGCATTTGGATATATATATAAAGTACAGACCAAAGGTTTGGACACACCTTCTCAAAGAGCTTTCTTTATTTTCATGACTATGAAAATTGTAGATTCACACTGAAGGCATCAAAACTATGAATTAACACATGTGGAATTATATATGGAATTATATACATAACAAAAAAGTGTGAAACAACTGAAAATATGTCATTTTCTAGGTTCTTCAAAGTAGCCATCTTTTGCTTTGATTACTGCTTTGCACACTCTTGGCATTCTCTTGATGAGCTTCAAGAGGTAGTCACCTGAAATGGTCTTCCAACAGTCTTGAAGGAGTTCCCCGAGAGATGCTTAGCACTTGTTGGCCCTTTTGCCTTCTGTCTGCGGTCCAGCTTACCCCTAAACCATCTCGATTGGGTTCAGGTCCGGTGACTGTGGAGGCCAGGTCATCTGGCGCAGCACCCCATCACTCTCCTTCTTGGTCAAATAGCCCTTGATGCCTTCAGTGTGACTCTACAATTTTCATAGTCATGAAAATAAAGAAAACTCTTTGAATGTGAAGGTGTGTCCAAACTTTTGGTCTGTACTGTATACACACACACACACACACACACACATATTCATACTAGGAATGACACAGTTCGCTGAAAAAAAAGGAACTGTTCGGTTCACCACACATGGTTTGGTACGCTAATATATTTTTCTGTTGATGGATGCACATTCTGACTTCCCAGACATTACAACAACAGCGATGAAAAAAAAAAACCTTGGACAATCCATTCACTCTTGTTCAATGCAAATGCGGTATGCAGGAATATGAGCAGTCATTTATTCCGTCATCACCTGGGTGCTGATAGCGCACACTCACAAATGAGACCCGAATAGCACACGTTAATATGTGTTTAAACTATACTCATTTAAGCTTTGTCAGTTTAAACATCTAAGAGACAAAGGACGCAAGCTTGCGTGCGGTGAGAAGATTTGTGCATACACTCACCCGAAGCACGCAAACCTGCGACTCAGAACACGCGCAAATATTAAGCTCTCTCTGAAGTATTGTGTTTAAATGGACAAATTCAGACAACAATTATGTCAAAACGCCCATCTTGGTAAGTATCCTACAGCAGACATAGCCGGCTGAACGTAGGCCTACTGGATCAGTGCATTCTCATAAAGTGACAGTCTTTATATTAATCAAACAGCAACAACAAAGAAACCACTCACTGCTCTTGATTAAAAAGCTTTTGTAACTTTAATAAAAAATTCTCTTTAATTTTTACAGTCCAATATATAGTGCAGTTTTAAATATGATTACTTTACTTTATTAAATTTCTGTACCTAAAAACTAATGCTAGACCTATCTAAATAAATTAATAAACGGAAACTCACTGTTTATTTTTTGTATCTTTACTCTAATGTATTTATTTGTGCTGTTGCTTGTAGTTAGATAGAATATTCTTATTTTTGTATTTTTATTAGAAAGTATAGTTTTTCCATAAACATAGCACATACCGAACTGTACCGAAAACCGTGACTAAAACCGAACCTTGAAACAGTTGAACCGTGCCACCCTTAGCATACACACACACACACACACACGTAAAGCAATAACGTCATTGTTTTATAGCCTTCATGGACCTGATAATAGCCTGAAATACTGACCAGGACAGCGGAAAAAAATCCCCAGTTGAATCCAGATGCATGCAACAAGACTTGACATGCTTCTCCTGATTTGCTTGTCAAATCTCCTCAATATATCTTATGACAAGTATGGAATATAAATATGACAACAGAGCACTGCTCACATCTTAAAGTGAGTTTGAATTAACAAAGTTTACTCTATG
Organism: Carassius carassius; assembly: GCF_963082965.1. Classification (NCBI taxonomy): domain Eukaryota; kingdom Metazoa; phylum Chordata; class Actinopteri; order Cypriniformes; family Cyprinidae; genus Carassius; species Carassius carassius. Next base: position 30,507,215 of record NC_081769.1, on the reverse strand, counting down.
GCAACAATCTGCATCTCCATGGTAGCTGACATCTGACTTCAGTACATTTGACTTCTTTTATCCCCAAAAGTAGGCTGACAAATACATGAGTGAGTTAGAAATTAGAATAATAGCTGCAGGTGCAATGACAGATATAATGCAAATAAATGGAATGAATGCTTATTTTCCCCCATATTTACTCAATTCACAAAAATCTGTAAATTTAAGAAAGGAGGAAAGAAGAAGGGAGGTAACTAATACTCTGTTAAAACGTTATTAGTGTATTAACATTAAACAATGCAAAAACATTTTAGTAAATAAAGAATTTTGGGAGTTTGTTTTACAAGAAAATACTGTTTATCAATGTTTAATACAATGTATTACTTGATGTTTCTAATAGCAATTTCTGAGTTAAAATAGTTTCATAGTAAATCCTACACCAAATTTTCCTCTATGTATTAAAAAATTTGACTAATTTAGTTAATGACACAAGAGTCAGCAACTAAAGAGGTTTGTTTGAATATGTTATAGACGTTGTTTCTCTTCAGGTGGTGTCTGCTCATGCAGAGCTAATGACTAATAATGAACTCACTAGTGACAAACACCAGCATACATGAGCAAGATAAAACGCTAACCAGCCATCTGCTACTCATAATCCAAATTAGTAATGCCAGACAAAATAAAATCTAAACTAAGGTGGCCAGACATTCATGATCTGAATATAAATGCAATACTGGAACTAGAAAGTCTGAGCTGAAATGATTTCTGAGGTTTGGAGCAGACCTCCTCGACAGATGTATCAGAAGTCACTGATGAAGGGTTATGGGATGAATGATCCCCGTGGTTTTAGAGCTGCATTAATGAGCCCAACTGGTATCAAGCAACCACCACTGCTGAGATTGAAAGCAGGAGAGGCTGCTTGTCAATCACAACTTGACTCATGCTTGTCACACTCACACCATGTCCTGACCAGGTGTGACACGACCATTTGAGTGTCAAGTAATTTTTCTCACTGAATGCTGAGAGAAGCAACAAAATCAAAGCCAACGGGAACATATTTGAAGTTTAAAGATTCTACTCTGTTAGCAAAATTGGAAAAAATATATATAAAAAAAAAAAAAAAATACATAAAAAAAAAAAAATATCCATGGCCCAAATAAAATGACGTTTTCTTGCTAATAAAATGACGTTTTCTTGCTAATAAAATGCACATTCTTGTGAATACAAATTACAGCAGAGCATTAAGTATAATTTCATGAGCAAAGTGAATTATTGTCAATGCATAAATCAAACAAAGTCCGAAGAAGTCTTGTAAGATCTGATGAGCCAAGCAAACTTGGTTCTGGCGTAATCCATTTGGACATGAGATGTGTAGTATTATTATGTAACATCACTGCTAGGGCTCTGTCATGTGGCAAAGAGGAGATAGAACCAGTTTGCTCTCAAAACCCAGCTTGCAACCTCTCACTAATGCACCAAAACAGACCATGCAAAGATTAGACACTGAGGCCTGAAATCAAAGGCCGTCTCATGGGGTTGGGTGGGGATGTCTACACTCTTGGGAAATTCAAGGACTTCATCGCAGATATATGCTCTTTAGCATCCTGTCCAGCCCTCATTAAAAAGTAATTAGTGCAAAGCAAACCAACTGTTCAGCCAGAGCATGGAGTAACTGTTAATTTGTCCATTTGCAGTTAAGAAAATGTGCTAAACCGTCCAGATGCAGTCCTCTGTGACTCCTAATCAATATTTTCAAACTAGTGGTCACCAAGGCCGATATATCGGCCAATATTTGGCATATTTTTTTTATATCGACATAAGACGATAAGTATTTCTGCTTGGCCGATGTGTTAGAGGCAGGACATTTTATTATAGTGGTGCTGAGAGCGGCACACTGTGCTCACATTCTATTAATAATAGGAAAAAGGAATCCATCTAATAAATTATTGGCAGGTGTGGCAAAACGTTGATGACTAAACTGTTTTAATGTCAATTCTAATATTGGGAAATGGGTCAAAAGTCTGATGAGAGAGACGTCTTGCAAATGTAAATGTAACAAACATCTTTGGAGCACTCTGTGTGACTAGAGCTTTCAACGCACGTTCAAGCTCTTATCAGCAAAGCGCCAAGTTTAGAAAAGCCTGTTCTTGACTACTAAAAATAGCCATATATAATCATAGTCCAAAAAAAGCAACACAAAGTACAAAGTAAAGTCTGCAAAACAGACAGCAGTGAGAGAGGAATCAGGAGGTAAGAAATCTGGCAAACCCCCATGCTATGAATACCATGGAACACAATTAACTTTATTGATATGACTGAAGGTTTTTTTTTGTTTTTTTTGTTTTTTACAGTGAGACGAGCTTGCAGTAAATGATGTAATACTCTATTTCAGCTACAGTCCACTCTAGCAAGCAATAAAGATAAAAGAATGATGTCACAGTCAACATGTTTTTTTCTCTGAAAGGGTCACTGAATTCAGGACAGGCACTGGAAACAGTGTGTATATACACTGTACGTTAGTAACAAATGCTGAGTTAGAAAATCTACAGAGTGCAGTGCCTTTTAAATAGCTTAAAGAATTTGTTTGGAAAATAGTTAAGAGCTTGCTAAAGTCTACTTACATCTAACAATACAAATATTTAAAGATATGCCTATCAGCAAGGACACACAATATTTGCCTCAACAGATTCTTTCTTAGGAGTGCAGTACTCCATTTACTGCATTAAAACCCATTCTTCCACAGATTTTAATTAAAAAAAAATCTGTAAAGAAAAGGCCATCTTGGTACCACAATGGCAATTCTGCTTCATGGCTATGCCTACTGCTGTGCTGCAAAAAATAAGAGAAAAAAATGCAAGATAACGACAGTTATGTTTTCATTGACCCTGGCAAACAATCCTCCAAAGTTTTCACAGTGCAGGGGAGTTTGCCAACCCAAACTAAACAATGTTTAGGTCATACAACAAAGTCATACTGTACTGTGTACATGGTTTGGGTTTCCCCTTTCTCATCCACATCTGACTGTAACATTTTTTGTATTTGAATTTAACAAACACGCCTTAGAAAAACAGACATCTGAGCAGCAATAGTCTGAAGCGCACAATCACATTTGGAATCTTCTGTCATTTGAAAAATGTGCAATGCTCACTGTGCCATGGTAAACTAGTTGCAGCTCCTATAAATACTATTGTTGCTTGAATGATTAATGAGTTGTTGTATTTACTCTGATGCTGTTATGCAATCTGTATTAATGTGGCCGGGTGTGGTTTGGGTTTTGATTCACACATCATTTTTAAAAGGCACATGTATTTAATGAGATTTTATCTAACGTTACTGCTTCCTTTCATCAAGCAAAAGCAGTCTACCATGACCTTAAGTAAACTCAAAGAAACATATCTGTACAAAACGTTTAAACAAGTCATGCTTAACTGCTTTGTTGTTCAAATAAGACACATCAAACAAACCAATTCAAGGAGTGACTTTTCACCAGGGTAAACAGAAAAGTAATATTTCTTCCATATCAAACAAATGTATTATCAAGAAGGACATTTGGACCACAAAACAACAAATAGGCAGCTCAACATAAATTATCCACAGCCTAAGGCAGCTACTGCTCATGTGAATCCCCACGTGCTGCAAACTCGACAGCCAGGCATCTTTACGTCAATAATCCCTGTGATGTCATCCCAGGCGAAAGACTCCTCTTCGGCATCTCTGTGATAGGATTACGGCTGCTCTGGATCGAGACTGATGTTCAGGGCATGAGGAATGAGCCATGTGATCAGCACACTTTCACATCAGGCACTGGGCCCAGTGACAGTCAGTGCTGGTGGCTTGGGTAAACTGATGGTTACATGGCTGATATTGTTTATTTGACTCACTGGCCACTGTTTAGGACTAGCGGTTCTGCTTTTGTTGCACAGTATAATCTGCGGTGCTCTGAAGAATAGCGGTTTGTTAAGGAACACTGTGAAGTTGACACATAGGTCTGGGGCAGCGGGGTATGCTGCTAACGGGACTCTCCAGAGTAATGAATCAAACCGTGGGCACTGGCTGTCGTCACACGGCCTTTTGGAGAAACCAAGAGAACAGTTATTTCCTAGGAAGCTCCGTGTTGTAGAAGAAACAACCTGCATTTTAAAGCTACATATTAACATCTAGCCGTTAGAGACAATAGCTCTTTGACTAGACATAATATGAGCAGTTAGTCACTTTTATTCAGGTTCAATTCACCTGGAGCAAACTGCTCGATCTAGTGCTTCGTTTAAGGACACAATGCTGATGGTGCATGTTGGCTCATATCAAATGAAAACATATTGTTCCTTTATATATAAAGAAGCAAGAAGTCTACAGCTGAGGGTCTCATATCAATTTAATATTGTAACATGTTTATCAGGGCAGAGGATTGTTGTGGGAGCATTTTGGCTCAGTGCTAACACTGTAAGTGATATGAAGTCTCTGCCCCAACTGCTCTCATTCACCAGCTGTTCACAGGCCCACTGGTGAGGGGACACCTCTTAAATTTTCATAATTAACAAGTAGCACCTGCATGTTCTTACCTGACACCCAGCTCACAATTAGCTCTCAAAAATAAATAAACAAAACAAGGAATTACACATAAACAGACTGATGTGAAGCTCTGAATATAAGCATTGGTTTTCAGGTGTCTGAAACACATCAAATATTCTTACATGCCATGTTTGGTCAATTATGCACAATGCCTGTACGCTATTTTCAAACTCCTTTTCATTCATTACTGTCAGCATGTAAGAAGGAAAAGGAAAACAAAGCCAAAACTACTTAAAAGTCCCAGACAGGACATGTCCAGGAAAAAGAGGATGCATGGTTACCTTACAGGTATCACTATTGCTATTAAATAGTGATGATCATGCAGTCATACACACTGCTGCAAACTGGACCAACTTCCCTAAACTGTTTACCCATCAAGTTAAGTTGCCAAAAAAACATTAATAACATCATGTAGAGTAGAAATGAGGGAGCAGGGACCTACAAAGCACAGTCCACTCGTGTTCTTTAGTTTCAGGTGTGCTGGAAATAGAGAATGACTCAGAGGAAAAAAAACCTCTAAGATCATGTAACTTTCAACCTGTTTACTGCAAACCATAAATCAACACACTTTTCTGGGTATTACACAAGGTCTTTGAGCTTCGGAGTAAACTACAGAATGAAAAGAACATTAGTCTGAATTAAGGTTGGGCTGATAAATGATGCCATCACGATGTTGCGCCAACATAGTACTCTGAAAATAAGTGAATGCCCATGTTCATTTGTCAACTATGCAGGAATAAAAACAAATAAAAATTCACAATGAGGCTGATATGTTGGTCTGTGTTTAAACTACAAAGGATTATTTTCAAGGTCCACACAAGAAAAACAAAACAAAAAAACAAGCCCAAACGATCTAAAACCCTAAGACTTTGTTTGCATGTCCTACTTTCATGTTTAGGGGTGGCTGCCTTCACTAAACAACAAGCTGACAAAAGAGATTGTAAATACAGAGCTGAATAATTCAAGGCTGAGTGTAACCGTACCCACACATTGTAGGGATTCAAACCATGGCAGCAAGACCCCAAAGCTTTCATTTTAAGTGGGGTTTGATAATTAGCACCCCACACTCTGAGAACTCTGTCAAACTCCACCAGAAGAAAAGAAGAAGGACAGTTGTGAAAAAAAAAATAGATTATTAACATATATTCCTTACAAAATTGGGTCACTGAAAAGCACTGCCTTTCAACAGACTCTGAAATTGGCGCAATCACAAAACAAAACATTTCACCTGTCCTTGGCTGGTTGCTGTAATATACAGTTAAAGATGCGATCAGTAAGACTTTGTTTGTGTTTAGCAAACTCTTATTAATTATTTTATTGATTTTAACAACTGATGTCCCACTGTTTATTCTCAACCGGTGTAAAACTGCTAATTGAGAGATTTTATCAATAGCGTGACACATGATGTCGATATGGCAGTGCCCATACAAAGGCAATCAGTTCCACGTTGAATAAAATATGATTTTTTTAGATGACTGAAGTGGTTGGCTGCCATTTACTTCTACATAAGTAAAACTCTTTAATTATCAAAAATTACTAAGTGCTAAATATTAAATATTGCTACGTGTGTGTCTGTGTGTGTCAACATTATACATCTTGAATATTAATATTTATTGGTAAAAATTACTGAGTGGCCCTTAAACCTATATATGTATATTATAATCTTCTTCTGACTGAATGCATTTGCTATTTGCAAGATTATGATCTTTAGTTGAATTAACATATGAAGATAACAGAGGATATAGATCAGGTCATCATATAACACAATGGATATAATATGCACAATGAAACAGTATGAGACACATTGCACACAACATGATAAGCTACAGTACATACAACAAATGGCAAACAAATATGATGCACAGGTCAGCATATGTAGTATATAACACACACATAACGTTACCTATATATGACAACCAAATAACTGTGAAGTACGACGGGTCAGTGGGCTGAAAGGAGTGTACACAACAAATAGGCAGCCACATGGTAGCTTCAAAAGTGTTCAATAATCTAGAACACATTTTCACTTCTTACTAATTTAAAGCTTTGAAGCCACACAATTTGTCCTTCTTCTTGACCAGTTAGTTAGCTGCTCGGCTAGCGGACAGTGAGTGACTCTCAAAGTTGTAGGGACACAATTATTGCGTTAGCCCACAAATTGAGGATCAAGTCTTGTTATATACAATTGAGAGCATTTAATAAGACTTGTAATGAACTTTTATAGTCTGTGACGGTTAACGTTAGTTAATTTAGTTTCGGCAGTTAAAGAAGGGTCAACCATACGCTCACCATACCTCTCAGATTGTGTCCAGCCTAAAACATGACTTAACGGCCAACTTTCTCTTATTAACGCTCTACTTTCGCACAGTTTTTCACATAAAACATTTAATTTGGCGTCAAACTGTGGATAAAGTGGAAATAACGGACACTTTAGTTTTATCACCGACACTCGGCCGCTGAAGAATTCCGTTACAAAACGCTCGTGAGGGGTTTTCAGGCTCGCGCAGCTAAAGCTAATGTATTTGCGCGCTTACCTCGAGCGGCCTCGCGGAATTTCTCTCTCATTTCCATCCACTCTGTCTTTCGTTCGCAGAAATTCACTTCCTCCGAGGGTAATGTGCTATTCAGCTTTGTGTGAATGTTAAAAATACGTCTCGCTTCTTGTCTTGAAAAGACTTGACGACTAAGTACATTCTTACTCCCACAACAACAACAATGTCAACCGAGGCGCTACAAATCCGCCCATCTAAGGAAATTCAACTGGCCGTTTGGGCCAATCAGAGAGAGAGTTGAGTTTGACAGGCACATGTGTGAGCCAATGGCGGTAGGAGTTTCCTTTTAAGCTCAGTATTCCACGCTGGTTGGTTAACCGCATTGTACACGATGGGCATCGGTTCGAGTAGCCTATGAAAAAAAATTTCCTTGAGTGACAAAGCCTAAGGAACAATTTTATTTAAGGGGGACCGTCTTAGTCATTATACAAATTGCTGATGCTGGAAAAACGTCATCAGCATCTTGTCTGGTCAATTCCACCTTCTGTCAGCATGACCTCAGAAGTCATCTTTCCTTTGTGATAAGTTGACGCCTATCATTTCAGTTGAAAACTGGCCTAAAAACATTTCCTAATAGAGATATGACATTCCTATGTGGTGAACATTTCAGATCTGATGTAAAAATAAATAAAAGCAAAGCACATCAAATATTTGTGTAATTTTGATCAACTCCGCTTAAAAGTGAGCAATTCAATATGCAACTATCTGAACACCAAGTCATTTTGTGTCCTATTTTTAAATTGAAAATACTGGTAAAAAAAGAACAATGTCAATGATTACAAAAACAAGTTGGATAGAATAACATCTAATTATTAAACTATTTGTGGTCAACATTAGTCAATGGATTAAAATCATTGCAAAAATTTGCACATGACAAGCAATGTTAAAAAAATTAATCTCAAAAGAAACTGTGAATACTACACAAGCTACTTTTATTTATACTATTTTGGTACTGCATTAATTTAGGTAAACTTGTAAATTCTTGGTAAAACTGTAATTTTAAAAAACAGAATGCACTCAAATGCAAAGCATGGAAACAACAGATCTCAAACCAAAAGTAATTTATTGGAAATATACAAATCACTACTCATAACAAGTTAAGGAGTGAATTACATTTTAAAGTGTACTGCCACGTTTTACAAAAAAAAAAAAAAAAAAAAGGAAATAAAACCGTGGTGGAAATACAGACAGCTTCAACATATGTATGCTTCAGCAGCCTCTGTCATTCTTTAACAAAAGACCTACAGACAGTTGCAATTAACAATAGAGACAAAAAAAACCCTCAAAAACACTAAAAATCCTCAATTTAAAGAGATGCACGCACAATCCAATCTGACTCCGAACTATCTTGAAAAACAATGCCACCCTGACTGGGAAACAGAGACTGGAGTCAAAAACTTGGAAAATCAACGTCGCCGCCTGTCAGGGCTCCTGCTGCGTCTTCTTCCACCCCTAGAGAAAAGCACAGCGGTCCATTAATCATGTTGTATTATGGCCTGTATCATTAACAAATTCAATAGAAGACAAATATCCACTACAAATTAAGTTTGTGTGAGCGAGTGAAACAGTCCGAGTATATAAATGCAGTTTAACAGGGTCAGAAATTGACTCACCTCCTCTTGCTCTTAGGGGGTCCTCTTACAAAGCACCAGTCAACGCTGATTGGTTGCCCCATAAGGTCCTGGCCATTCAGCCCTTCCATTGCTGCCTGGGCTTCTTTGTAGGTCTCATACTCCACCAGTGCATAGCCCTATGAAAAACAAGTCTCATTATTTGCCAAGATAATGTTTCCAACAACACGACACCCACAAAAGAGATGTTTTTCCATTGGGTTGCCTGGTTCTAGAACTGTCGGTCTTTCACATTCTTTGTCTTAAAAACAGGCCAAACTAAACATTTTATGTATTAACATGTGTCAGCTTATCCTGAGAAAACAAACCTGCTAACAAAAGCACAGTCCAATTTGATGATTTACCAAAGTGGGGTTCTCAATGGCAGACAGTGATATATAAAAAAATTTGATGACAGAAAATAGATGTTTTCAAAAACAAGATCTGAGTGTTCAAATTCAAACTCACATGATCAAAAACAGCTAAAAAGAGCACAACTGAATGGACAAGGAAACAGGGGTTGAGTTTTCTTAGTTGAACTTTTTTTAACATAACACTCTATATTTGATACATTGACCCAAGAACATCATCTGACATGTGCATATAATAAAATATCACAAACTAAATTAGCTTTCTATCCCTCCCGACTGTAAATTTTTTGAAAGTGGTTAAATAAGTCAAAGTATTAAAGATGCACAACCCTAGTCAAATGCAAAGCTGCTACAACCATACCTTAACTATACCTCATTTCTCATACCATCATGGAAAATAACATTATAAACATTGTCTTACAGACAAGCATTCTCTTGAGAATGTGTTCCGTTTAAAACACTGCCATCTGGTGGACAAGATCTAACACATTCAGGTGTATCTCTGTTTTATCAGATTCAACAAACCATTGCGAGTGGTGAGTGAATAGAGTGGTGGAACAGTGACGTCACTTTGTAGAAAAAATCCCGGAAGCGAGTTAGCATTTTAGGACTTCCGGTTCCATCGTCCCAGAGTCAATGTGTTTATTAAATGGGATCTTGGTTAAATCCCTAAATTAAGGTCCGTAGTTCACACAGACTCAATATGCTTTCACGTTTTATTATGATACAATATACACCAGTTACACTCCACTCACACGCTACTCATGATTCTTTTAAACTGTTAAGTTTCTTAAAGACGGTTGCTAACAAGTTGCTAGATGGGAGTACAGGCGCTGTCGAAGACATAACATCAAGCCAAACAATTTATCAATTTACAGTATTTTCCAGTCATAGTACAAGTCACGGTGAAAGTGAAACTAAGGACGCATATTGCTTAAAGCCACGTTAAATGTAAATGTTTACAGTCATATGAAGCTGTTAGAAAGCATGAGGATTTTCTAGAAGCAAGGACCCTCCCTAACATAGCTGAAATGTGGTACTTTATTCACTAAAATAAGTTTAATCATACCATATCCAAAAACTCGGTCACTGTGATGTTATTTAATAGATTAAATGCACTAGAATTTTATTGAATAGCATGTGGAGATACATTTTTCATTAAAATATTCATATTAATCAAGGTCTTTTTGAATGAATTTAAGTGTACAGAAATACATGCTTTCATATGTCCTTTAGTTAGGATTATTTAATTTATTCACTATACTATTTATTATTAATGTCTCATTTCAGTTTGGCTCTAGTTTTGTATTTATTCCAGTTTATATGAAAATAGAAGAAGCAAGAACTGTTCCCACTCTCTGTTATCATCGCTGAAGAACTGGCTCAGCCTTTTCCGACGAGTGGGCATTGCATCCTCTTCATCGTTGGTGACGGCGACTGCATCCGCACCACTCGCATCAAGGAAAATGTTCTGATAATGTTCAGAAAGTTTTTTTCTTACTTCTCTCATGTTTTCGTCAAGGAACCTTAGATGTTTGTGCCGTGGGTCTAGGGCAGACGCGAGAAGAGGAGTTTTCACTGCATTCTCCAAGTTAGCGGTGTTTATTCATTTATTGAGAGATGCCGCAACAATGTTCTTGAATTCGGTCACTTTCTATGATTCTCCACGGCATATTTGAAGTACTGTAGAAGACCGCAGTTCTTAGGGGCCGTTCACTTATCCTGTCTTTTGCGCGCTCAAGTTCGTTATTTCCAATGTAGGCGCGCGGTATGCGCGCTCATAATGGAAGCGACGCGGTCGCGATGCGCTCGCGGTACGACGCACCCGTTTTTTACAGGCGCGTCCGCACTGCATCGAGTTAAAAACATCTCAACTTTTCAGAATGCCACAAGCGCACAGCATGTCATGTGACAAAAACTAAACATTCAGCTTCATCCTTTCCTGTAACAAGGTTGAAAGCTCAGCCAAGATGATGGAACAGCTGATCATAGCTGTATATGGATTGCCGTTTTGAAATAAATTTAGTAGCAGAGCTACTAAAAGCGATTTTTTGTGCTGCAAATCCATTTATCCTTTGCTGAAATTTCTGCGTCTTCATGGAGAGAGCACGTCATTGGCAGACGCCCCAGGAGCGCTTCTGCCCGAGCGCCTTGGAAAGAAGGAGAAAGTGGCGCGCCTAGCGTTTTCCATGCGTTTTAGGCGCGATATGTGAACAGCCCCTTATTCATTAATTATTTTTTTCTTGCATACATCTTCAAATATGCCGTGGAGAATCACAAAGTGACCAAATTAGGTTTTATTGTGAACTTTTTTTTTTGCGAAATTCGAATATCATTTTTACTTATCGAATAATTAGAGCAGAACGAATATTCGAATGTTCGAATATCCGTGCACACCCCTAATGCAAACGTGCAACAAAATTTTCTTTTACAGAAATTTCACAGAACAAGAGGGGAAAATCTGCCAACCAACCTTAAGGTAACCGGTTCTTCTGTCCAAATTTAAATGCACGTTTTTAATCTCTCCGTATTCTGCAAACTTGTCATGGACATCCTCTTCGGTCGCCTCTTCGTGCACACCAGTCACAAACAGAATCCATCCTTCCACAGCTGTAATGACAAAAATTTAAAAAAAGATCACAGAGGTCAGGTGAGAGAATTCAGATGCTATGTAGTTCTGTGGGTTACACATACATCTCTGAGGCCCAGGCTCATCTCCATCCTGTTCTACTGTGTCATAGTCCTCTCTGACTCTAGATCTCGCTCCCTCCTCTGTCGAAAAAAGAAGCAAACCACATTAGCACATGCTTTATTAAGACGACAAACACAAGATTGGAGATGAGGTGACTTACCTGATCCAAACCCGCGACCCTTCCTCTTCTTGGCTTTCTCTTTTAACTTGTGAATACTATCTGCAAAGTTAACAAAGGAAAATAATCACTCTTACGAAGCATTCGAAGGTACTGAATGAACGTTTTTAAAGACAACTTTATGAGAACATAAAAAATAAACTAAAACAGAAAACCGCAATGATAGTGTCTTTAAAAATGAAGCACTAAACACGAATGCAATGAGCCTGTGTGCGTAACGAGTACACAATATTTATTTGTTTAATTCTTTTTGGCCAACTCAAACATGGAAAAAAGTAACACGTGTTAAAGCTAAAATCAAAGCACGGCAACAAAAGAAAGCATAAACACAACAGCGCGCGATTCATTTGAATTAGCTAACTATTAGCAGGCGCGCTAATCGGACTAGGCCCACCGGACATAAACACGAGGATTTCATACGTTCAACACTAATAAACAGGTGAATTCTGGCTATGTGAAATAAATAAACTGTCTGTGCACCGTTTGAATACAAATAGACACTGTACCGTCGCCATCCTCGTCCATAGGAAAGTCTTCACCTCCCGCTTCATGAAGATCCAGTACATCCGCCATGACGCCTGATTGTGAGTGAGTGAGCGTCTCGTGGCTGCGAGCATGCGCACAGAACACTCAACGCGGCGCTGCGTACTTTTCGACTTGTGTGTGCGTCACATGCTGTTCGAGTACTACGCCATCTGCTGCTGTTGTGCAGGAGATTGTATCAACTGAATAAATTACGCAACCCAATTTATAAACAAGGAAATATAGGACACACTAAATATATCTTAAACAAGGCCTAAAATGATCTGAGTAAAACGTGTTTATTTCTAACGTTGTACTCCAATAATCCCTTTATTAGGCAAACGGAGACAAGATAAGCAGGGATACGTGACTGTAGATATTCTCCCCACTCCACAGTCAATAAACCCAATCAGTTTGTGATAGAATAAAAGCTGAGCTGGACAGTGTGAACGTGTAAGTCAAAGCATATGAACTGATGTCTCATAACTGTTTGTCATTACTTTTTTTCATTCAAAGTTGACTTAGCTTACTATGTTTGAGGGACACCAACCCAAGCTTTTTTTTTTTTTTTTTTTTTTTACACATATTATAAATATGTGAAAAATATATTTGGAAAATATTTAGTTTTTATTATGTTAATTGTTTTTTCACCATTGTACTCTTAGATGTATGTATGTGTGCATGTAGGCTATGTATTAAATTGAATGTTTTATGTATTTAACCAAATTAATTTAGTGCATCAAATTTATTTATTTACCATAATTTTATCTTTTATCACTTTTTTCCCACTAACTTCACTGACTTTACCACAGGCCCTCTGCACTCTCTGACCTCTGATCTAATACCCTAACCCAGACCCCAGTTTGAAAACCAATGATGTCTATTACATTTATGAAACTCTACATCATAGATTTATTAAGGATTACTAGGATTAGGTTTCCATGGACTTTTAAAAGTGGAACGTCTAGTAAAATAAATAAAGAACTATTTACTTAGGTAAGACTTGCTGAGACTGTTAGTGAGGTTGTATGGGTCAGACATAACCTAGATTTACCTTCCAGTGTTCTGGGAGTTTAAGCACCATAAAGACAAAGATATTGAAATCTGCTTCATTAATGAATTTTAATATTAAATATTAAATATTCCATCAATCTATCCTCACATAAAAGTAATCTCATGAGGTGATTTGAAACACCACAAAATGCATCATTTGAGCAGAAAGAGTAAAAGAGATTACTGCTGAACTTTGCTTCGATCACTTCAGTGTCAAGTAGAGCCTAAAGGTTCGTTGTGTGTGGATGATTTCATCAGCACAGGACACCCTTTGAACTTGTCCCAGGACTATATAAACCCATGGCTCTTTGGAGAACACACCATCAGCTCTAAGAACCCCTGGAAGCAAGGTAAGATTTCTGCTACATTATATGCATGCTCATGTCTAACTCTGCTTCTTAATGTACATTTATAAGAATATGTCCAGAATCGAAATTAATTATTGTCTCTTTCTGTTCAGGAAAATCTCACTCAACCTGCAACCATGAAATTCTCCCTCATCACTGTCCTTGTTGTTGCTCTGGCCATTGGTGAGACTTTACACCAAGTTAACTTGTGATTTTCTCAAGATATTTTGTTTTGTAATATGCTAACTGAGTTAGTTTGGGGGTTAAATTACATAAACTATAACAATGTGTGTGGTGGGTATTTTATTGGTTCTTAACATAACAGAGTCTTTCACCTGATTTAGCTTGAGTGGCTGAGAGTAAAGATGCAAGACTGCATTGATCAAACCATTCTGTTCATGTTCCAGGCTCTGAGTCAGCATCTCTGGTCAAGAGAGAGGCTCCTGCTGAGCTGGAGAAGATCGCCAAGTACTTCCAGGATCTTGTGGACAACCTGAAGAACGTCGAGGGCCCTGAGCTGGCCAACAAGGCCAGGTAAGTCTGTTATCGTCATCCATTTTGGGTGGAAACTTCCTCTCCACTGTGAACTTAAATGATTAATGAATTCTCTTTGGTTTGTGTTACAGTGCTTACTTTGAGCAGAGCAGAGCCCAGCTCCAGCCCATGGTTGAAAAGCTCCAGGAGCAGCTGAAGCCCCTCTCCAGCAACATTGAAGACCACCTCAAGCCTCTGGCCGCCTCCGTCCAGGCTCAGGTCGCCCCCCTGGCCGGCATGGTCCAGTCCCAGGTTGAAGATGTCCTCAAGTTTGTGGCTGACCAGACCAAAGCCATGCTGCCTCCCCAGTAAAACCATTCCTTAGTTCTTTTCCCATTATGACACAGTCTCTTTGTATGTATGCTGGTATGTTAGAAATAATAAAAAGTATGATAAAAAAAAACTGACCACTTTTTACTCGCTGGTTACTTATGAAATTGAACAATATAAATGTTTTATTTAAATATATATATATATATATATATATATATATATATATATATAGAGAGAGAGAGAGAGAGAGAGAGAGAGAGAGAGAGAGAGAGACTATTCCCAACACATATTGTGAGAAATAATGTAAAACAAAATAGGGATTTTCAGTAAGGCTGTAATTTTTAAATATATAGTGAGTAATGATTTAAGGGTAGCATGTTTAATACTATGTTAAGTTTTATTCTTATGTTAACAAATAATATAACTCAGGGAACGGTTGCATAAACTGTTTAAACTAATTTCTTCAAGACTGGTCGTATCTTTCTATAGTTACTATAGTTAACCTACCACAAATTAACCATGGTTTTGCTACACTAACCATGGTATTAGTAGTAAAACTGTGGTTATACAAATGGTAATCAATACAATTATAATAAACAACAATACACGGTTACTACACTTTTACTATAGAAAAACCATGGTTCATTTTTGTAAGGGACAAAACTGGTCTAATCTGAATCTGAAAGGTGTAACTGATGAGGTAGGCTACCCTTTGCATAACTACTTGGTCAAATATATACTGGCTATTTTTATGCAATTAGTCCCAGGTTATTTATTAGTAGCTGTGGTAAGAGATAAGATAATTTACTTCTCGGCTGATATTTTTCCATTACATATGATTTAGTATTGATCATAATTATTGCCTGGCCTTTTGAGGTGTTGACACGAGCGAGCAGACAACAATAAATCACATGTGCAGAGTTAGTGTTCGCCCACAAATTTGGAAGTACACTTGTTACATTGAACACATTCACTAATAAAACTGTTTGACTTGTGTAAAGGGCTATTTTAGCACGGGCACCGTTTGTGCTACATACATAGATGATAGGCTACCTCAAATCATATGATCATATGACAATTAGCCTAAACAACCATCCAGAACACTATAGCAATCGCATCACATCACCTGGGTGTTCCTCCTGATTCGAAATTGAGAGCAGGCTTTTACAGTTCATATTTTAGAGCATTGTCAAACTATTTAGTAAAATCATTGCATTTAAACTTATTAAAATGCATTTAGCTATATTTACAATATAAAACAAGGAAAATGTTCTAATTATTATAGGCTATACAGAAAAATAATAAATAATAATAATAATAGAAAACAAATGTAATTAGGATTTTTTTTGGTCATTTTACATTACCTTCTCTAATCATACTTTCATATATTCGAATCCCAAAGGACAAAGAATAAAAGCAATTAAACACAATTAAAACAAAACAGCATTTCATAGACCATGCTACCAGTGTCACACAGTCTGTTTTCATTCTAACTTTACTGCATTCAAATATTTTATGCATCCAAAATCAGACTCAAAGACAGTTATGTGACAGTTTAATACAATAAAAGAAAGAAAAAGAAAAGAAAAAACCCAGAGGTATAAGGACGTTTAGGTAAAGGCTGTAATGAAGTTCATGAATAAAACAAAATATCAACACATTCACATCATTTCACTCTCACTAAAATCACTAGCAGTTTTGGGCATAATATTATTTATATCAGATTGTTAAACAGTATTTTCAGTTCTTAAACAGAAAAACAATAATAATCATTTCTGTGTACAAAAATAAACTGGACAGTTTAGGATCTTCTGCAGTGTCGTCTTTAAAACTGATGAAGTCGTCAGGTGACACAAAAATGCACAAACACAGATTACTATTGAACTTTGATCCAGTCACATAGTGTAAAGCCTAAAGGTTTAGTGTATATGGATGATTTCATCAGCACAGGTGGGTGACCTGTGAATGGGTGCAATCCCATCCTGGGACTATAAAAACCCATAGAATCTTAGAGAACTCACCATCACAGCATCAGGCCTAAGAAACCCTGGATATAAGGTAAGATTACAGCTACATTATAGCAATGGTCATGTCAAACTCTGCTCTTGATTCTTAATAGCCTACATTAATTATGGTCTCTTTCTTTTCAGGAAAATCTCACTCAAACTGCAGCCATGAAATTCTCCCTCCTCGCCATCCTTCTTGTTGCTCTGGCCATTGGTGAGACTTTAAACCATGTTAACTTTTGATGTGCTCAAGATATTTGGTATTTTGTGTATGTAATACAGTTACACGAACAGAAACTAGAACAATGTGTGTTGTGGGAGTTTTATCTTCACTCTGTTAAGTACTTAACAATGTGCCCTGTAGAAGCAGTCTTTCACCTCACTTAGCTTGAGTAATGCCATTTAAGATGTAAGACTGCATTGATCAAACATCTCTGTTCATGTTCCAGGCTCTGAGTCAGCTTCTCTGGTCAAGAGAGAGGCTCCTGCTGAGCTGGAGAAGATCGCCAAGTACTTCCAGGATCTTGTGGACAACCTGAAGAACGTCGAGGGCCCTGAGCTGGCCAACAAAGCCAGGTAAGTCCATGAGCTTTATCATGGAATCTGGAACTTAAACAATGTTAATGAAGATCACAATTGGTAGTCAGCTGGTCTTTATTGATCATTACACTCTTAAAAAAAAAGTTCTGTAGTGACATCAATGTGTCCCATGAAGGGACTTTAACATCCATGTGACCTTTTCATGCACAAAGTGGAAAAAGGATCTTCAGATTAGGAAAAGGTTATTTAAGGAACGGTTCACTGAAAGGTTCTTTGGGAATTTTTACTTTACTGTCTCTAATTCATATAACAAATTATGATCTACAATAAGAAATGATTAGTGTGAATACAAGTCCTTCATATATCTATTTGTGTTTAGGCAGAAGAGCAGTACTGATTGTCTTGGTCTGTGTTACAGTGCTTACTTTGAGCAGAGCAGAGCCCAGCTCCAGCCCATGGTTGAGAAGCTCCAGGAGCAGCTGAAGCCCCTCTCCAGCAACATTGAAGACCACCTCAAGCCTCTGGCCGCCTCCGTCCAGGCTCAGGTCGCCCCCCTGGCCGGCATGGTCCAGTCCCAGGTTGAAGATGTCCTCAAGTTTGTGGCTGACCAGACCAAAGCCATGCTGCCTCCCCAGTAAAACCACTGGAATCCTGCTTATTTCGCTTCCGTTTTGTTCTCTTTATGTATATTTAAAATAATAATAAAAGTGATTTAAAGGTCAATGTGAGATCTCCTTATTTTTTTCTCACAAACTGTACTTTTTCCTTGCACATCTCACATGTATTAAAAGCAGTAGCCATTAAAAAATCTAAAATTATTTAAATCAAACCTTCAGAAGGAACACTGTCTTTAATTTTCCTGATACTTTACATGTATTCGAAAGTGAAACAGTGGAGAAACCTTAAAAAAATTCCTATAAAAAAGATTATATTAGTAAAGTTCCTTTTAAAAATATTATTATAATTTTTATGTTTTTGAATCCATATTTAATATGTATGCTCTGAGGACAGATGGTTTGACGGTGTGAGGACAACCAATGTCATACTTCTTTTTTTTAATAAAGAAATAAATTAAATGAAATACGTATTTGGAACTTTCTAGTCATTATCTCTAATTGAATTAAAAGTAGAAATGTTGCAATGTTAAAAAATGTGGGACATTTCAATTTCAGTGCCATATCTCAAGGACCAGTGATACATTAATATGACCAGGTTTGTTTTTAATTAAAGAATTAAGATTGAATGATTTAAAGGCAATTTCACAAATATATTTTTTACAACTCCTAAATTATTTATTTAATTTGTGTAGCAGAAATAACCTAAATTGGCCATATTGTGTCTGAAATGTTAAATGTTCACTTTTTTATATTATTATTATTATTATTATTATTATAGCAGAACTTGTGAAAAAATATCACCATCATTTTGTCATTTGAAATGATTTGGTTGAATCTCAATTTCACATCCAATGCAAAAAAAATGCCAAAGAATGACAAAAAGATTTCGGAGGAGCCCAGGTTTGCCAATTTCTCTAACGATCTCCCTTTATAATTCAGAACAATATTTTGTTCCAAGAAACCGAGGCAGCTGCATCACAATAAGAAAAAAAAATAATAATAATCCAGAAACACTTACAGGTGTCAGTTAAACTATCCTAAATAAAACACGCATTCATAATAACCCACATACATCTGAATAACCACACAAGAAAATTTAGGTACATTTATTTCCAAATGAATATCCTCAGTTCATGTCAATCATTTCATTTGGCAGCAGAGGGCAGTGTAAATAAATAAACTCTGCTTATTTTCTGTGCGCATTGAAGGCATTCATCTCAGCGCTGTGAGGTAGACTATGATTTGTTGTCTTCTAAGATAATAAAAACAACAAAATCACTAGTCTTCCACACGGCAATGGACTTCTCTGACTAATCACAGAAAAAGCTGGTTTTATTACTATTTTAAAAAAAATAAAAAGTCAAAAATGAAAAATCAAATATTAATCATCTAAAAGAGGCATGCATTACCACTGGAGACATCTGAGCTCACAGAATAAGAGAAATTCACATACAGACTCTCCAGTCATGATTTTATTCCTCACTTCTTTCTGTCAATGCAACACCTGGCCTGCAGACTGCAGTCACTGTCCCATTTGAGCACGAATCAATGATTTATGTACATCTGTCAGAGTTATAACTTGTTATGAAGCAATAATTTTATCATTTATCAGCTCACATCCCCAGTAGATGTAATATCGGGTGTGAAGGTCACACCGGCGTGAGGGACACACTGTGAGTCCGCATGACCTTCTCCTTGTACAGCCAGCTTTTCATGCACGTCAGCCTTCATAAAGAACATTTTTGTATCTCTCTTTGAAATTCAATGCCATGTGTTAAGCCATTTGGGGGTGCATATCTTCAAAATGTTGTTTATTCCAAAGCAAAATTGCATCATTTGACAAAAATGAATAAAGGAAATCACTTTTTTTTATAGAACATTATCAGTAAAACAGTGTCGAATGTCAAAAAATATATACATATATTGTATTTTTCTTCTTCCGAATTTATAAAAACTTACCAGAATGATGTGCAATCACAAATAAGTCAACGGTTGTCCTTTTTCGGTCTCATTAATCTACATTTCCTTGGTCCATATGTTCTGAAATATGCATTCAAAGTCCTTAATAGCTGATGACCTATAAATATGGATAAAAAATAGATAAATGAAAATAAATTAGATGATTCAAGGCAGCAGAATTAAAGTCAAATAAAGCATACATGAAGGTATGTCCTTCCCGACACAATAACTTCAAAATAAAATGAAACACTTGGTACTCACCACGAACAGCCATTGTGCGTCTCTCAAAGGGATCAGTTTATAGTCGAAAGGGCTTGCCTTTGACGAAAAAGAAAGAAAAATAGGCAAAGAAAAAGAGTAAAATAAGGCTCCCGCTGATAATTGGAGTCTCTGCAGCACTTGAAAATAAAACAGAGGCCAGATGAATGGAGTACTGATACAAACTCCAAGGTGCTTTAGCTGAAAATTGGAAACAAAACTACAGGTTCACTCAGGAAAGATTGCAGGACCAATGTTTCCCGAGGAGTCTGCTCTCTTAAAAAAACAGCCGGTCCTGAAGGGCCCCGGGTACGAGGAAAGCTCTGCGTCTCTGGTCAGTGGTGGAGACTAATGGGTAGGTTTTGCAGACATGGGTTATGTTTTTTTACTCAAAGCTGACAGACAGACAACCCCCACTGCACACAGGTGCTATTCAAGGATATTGTGTAAAAATGACGTCAAGCTAATTTTACTTGTGTAAAAGTCCCGCCCTCTCTTTCCATTGTATATAAGTTCATCTGTTCTATAGACTGGCGTCTTCTTTAAAGCATCTTCTTTCACACCTATGAATTTAATCATTCATATGGCAAACTGTTTTTAATCATTATTATGCCATTTAGTGCATGTGTATGTTTCTAACATACCTGAATATCAGATGCATTTAGTCAAATCTATAGAGTAATGCAAAGGATGCAGATGAATCTAAAGACGGACAGAGCAGCACGCAGAGCTTTGCCTCAGCAACAATGAAGCGCTGGCCTTGGTGATAGTTGCTAGGCGATGGAAGAAATACAATGGCCTCCTTAGAAAGCAAAGGCCGTTTTTGGGCTAAAAGGAGCGATGCAAAGCAAATTAAACTTGATGTACAGAACTAAACACTGATGGAGATCATCGGACAGACAGATGATAGATAGATAGATAGATAGATAGATAGATAGATAGATAGATAGATAGAAAAATAGATAGATAGATAAGAACTTTTACTCATAATTATAAAGTAATTAATTCATTTTACATTGAAAAATAATAATATGGTAGTTCAATTAGCAATCTATTATTTTTTATGTATATTAAATCTCTCCAAGACCATTTCCTCTTCTTTTTTCTCTTTTTTTTTTTTGAGCCAAAGTTATTCAACTTAACTTATGCGGTAAAGACATGCAATTTTCGAAGGCAAACGTGTTGCAATTAGAAGACCATTCTTTCATTAAGTTGAGGTCAGCCCATTAACGGCGGGGAAAAAAGAAACGCATAAGGCAAGTTTGACGCACCCCAGTGAGTTTTAGACAGGTCTTCACAATGGGACCTGCAGCAAAATGTAAATTACACTAAATTGCTCTAATACACATCCAGCGGTCCTGAGAGGCACAGTGGGTCTTTTATGCCCATGACTGATGGGTTCAGCTACAAAGTGGAGGTGAATTAGAGAACAGACTTGAAAACAGAGAGCCAGCAGTGGAGCAAGAGGCAGGCCAGTGAAGGATTGTTCTTTTGTACTGACAGAGGAGGCAGGTGCACTTCACGAGACGCAGAGAAAGACAACGGCTGGCTCACTAGGATGCAGCATTCCCAAGATTAAAAAGGACAATTAAATTAATTTTATTTTTCTGGAGCCGCTCCACCCTCCCTTCCGCATTTCCTTCTTAATTAAGAAATTAAAATGAGACTGAATTATTAAACGTGGCCACACCTTTTTATTAAGATTTTTCTTTGCCATACTGCTTTCTAAAATTAACCATCATTTAGAAAATAGCACAATGGGATTGTTATGGCTTTTTAGACATGCAAGTGCAAAATTGTGTCATGGATTTTTTGCAAATATCATGGATTATGAATATGGTTATTATAAGGGTCACACAAAATTCTGAACTGAAGAACTGAATTACATTTGAATGTGAATTAAATGGATGCTTTTCACACTTCCATCATCACAGCCGCTTATGTCTCTTTTATACTTTGGTTATACTTCTTCTATAATTTTTTGTGTTCCCATTTGCCCCACAAGCAATAAATAAATAAATAAATAAATAAATAAATAAATAAATAAATAAATAAATAAATAAATAAATAAAATAAAATAAAATAAAATAAAATAAAATAAAATAAAAAAATCCACAGTAGGTTGCTATGACTTTGCAAAAGAGGAAAAATTGTTGCAATATTTTGATTATGCTGGTCAGGGAGAGAGAAAAATTTAATATTTGCAATCAGTCCCTCAGTACATTGTATTTGAAACAATCACGAAACAGTGTTAACTAGTTTTCTGTAATTTAATGCAAAGATACCATATATATGTAAACTACGGCGCCCCGCACATTACAAATTTAGAAAATGAAGATATAAAACATTTGCTATCGCTGTACAAAAATATTTATATTTGTTTTCAATGTAAATGTACAATGTTAATGCTGTGTTTTATTTGTCATTGGAGGTAGGAAATTCAGAGCTCTATGTCAGGTTTTTCAAATGGCTTACACAAGCCCCTTCTCAAGAATTTGATCACATGCGCAAAAGTGAAAGCTGTAAATACTATAATATTTGTGAAGCTTCTGTTATATTCCCGTATCATTATTGTGTCATAAACTCATTACATATAATCTGTGAACATATTGCTGTGCTGTATGTGATTGTCTACAGTAAAATTAGTGAACTCCATTCAATTTTTTCCTGACTTCTCTTGGTGTAGGGCCATAGAATATACAGTTTGTACAGTATAAAAACCATTATGCTTATGGGATGAACCCACTTTTCACAAAAACAAACATGTGTGTGTGTGTTTGTGTGTGTTTTTGACCCTGGAGCACAAAACCAGTCATAAATTGCACTGGAATATTTGTTGCAATAGCCAACAACACCCTCAAATTCGAGATTTTCAAATAGTTGTATCTCGGAAACGATTCCATCAATGGAATGCTTATTTATTCATCTATGTCAGATGATGTATACTTCTCAGTTTCAAACATTTGACCCTCATGTTGGTTTCAATCATGGCCACTTTGTACTGATTCATTCCTCTCTTTTTAATTTACTTAAATTGTGATTTACCTGTGGAAACAAATTTGTACGTTTTGCGAACACATTCTTAGTTCATGGTCACAAAATATTGTTTTTATTTCCTCTGCATGATGTCAAATTCTGAGCTTCTTTACATTTCTTTACATTTCAGTTCTTTTTAATTGAACATTCTTACATTCAAACTGCAATTTCCCCCAAACTCATATTCAATAAAGATTTCAGGACTGAAATGCAACTTAAAGGGCCTTCTTAATTCAATTCTATGGCTTATATGAATGATAGGTGTTTTTGCATCAAAGTGCACACACAGATATATGTATATTTTTACAAATCTATAGTATATCGAGTTGTGCAACCTGCTAACAAAATGTCTTGTTTAATCATGCTGTGTCCGATTAGGACATATAATATTGCATCATAACATGAGCACATGTAAAATCCTTTATGTGTAACTCTGCTCTAATATTAAGTACAGCTAACCACAGTTGTTTGGCAAGACATATTTAATGGGCGTATCACAATGCTTCTCCATTAATGTACCTGCTGTTCCAATGCTGCAATTTCATTTTCATTTTCCCCAGCAGCCAGATGAGGAAATGGTGAAGCTCCACTCAAGGCCCCCGCCCGCCCCCCTCAGCCCCACAGACGGCCCAAACCAGAAGTGTTCCACTCCGTTAGGGCTCTTAATGTAAATTCCATTTCAGTGGCTATTATCCCTGCTTATTTTCCAGAGCTTTCCGTTAGTACTCCATGCATCGGCCCTCTGGCACTCACTGGCAGACGCAGCCCTCATCCAGCAGCAGCACCACCCCGGGGAGCCCAGCAAACTGCTTATTCAACAACTGCTCGCCATAAAGATGCCTAATGACATTTTAGAGGCAAAAAGGCCTGTGTGGTTTTTAATTCATATTTAATGGCCGTCAGGCTAAATAGGTCCACTGCCCTAAATGAAGACTCTCTCTCTATCACTTAGGGCTGATGCTGTGAAAAATGTATCCTTTTTTTCTAAATGAACTGCTGAACCCAGCTGCTCTTGTCTTTTTTTTTATGTCAGGGCAAAACAACATACATTTAAAACATGTGTAATGATATTTAATATCAGCACATTACAGTGCTTTTTGGAATCTTTGAATTTATTAAATTAAGTTTTTTGTATTCTCCTTTTTTATTTAAAATGTAGTTTAGTGATTTTGTTTTTTTATGTGTGTGTGTGTGCGTGTTTAATGTTTATATAGTTTTAATTTATATATAGTTTATATAGTTTCATTTCAGGTAGTTTCAGTTATTTTAATACATCAAGTTAAACATTGCTTTGGCTTTTTTTTCAGTTAACATTTATTGCGTTTAAATATTATCATTATTATTATTATTTAAATAATTTTCAACAATTTATTACAGTTTTAACAGCTTTGGAATTTGAAGGTAAGTCTATAATAACTTATTAATAAGTCCCTATAAGGCTATATACTCTTAATAGTAAATCATATCTTTTGAGCTTTCTATTTATCTCAGAATCCTGAAAGAATGTATTTTCAAATGTAACTGTAAACGTATTTTCAATAAATGTAATTTCCACAAAAAATGTAAGCAACTGTTTTCAGCAGAAATGTTTTTAGAGCAGTAAATCAATATATTAGAATGATTATGAAAATTCAGCTTTTTATCACAGGAATAAATTACACTTAAAAATATAATCAAATAGAAAACAGCTAAGGTATTTTAATTGTAATAATATTTCACAATATTACTGTTTTTTTCTAGCTTTTACTGGCTTTTGTAATGATGTGAGACTACACACACACACACACACACACACACAATTTAATACAATATAATATATTTTCAAGTTCAAAACAAAAAAAAAAGTTTTCTCTAGCAATGAGAGCCCATAAGAAAAAAAAAATAAGATGAATGGAAATGATAACAAATAACTTTTCAAAAGCACTAGACCTACTAGAAACCCAATGTAGCAGGCACTAAACTTAATAAGAACACAAATGTTAATCAAGAAAAACAAATCTTTGATTTCATGTTGACATGAAATATTTGTACCTCACATGCAAATAAAATCAGTCCTACAAATAATTAGTGCGACTGTTCAAGAAGCACAAAGAACTTCAATCAAAACATCATCATCACCAAACAGCAATGCCTCCCCCCGCTCTCTGTTTTTCTCTCTCTCTCTCTCTGTTTCTCTCTCTCTCTCTCTGTTTCTCTCTCTCTCTCTCTCTCTCTCTCTCTCTCTCTCTCTCTCTCTCTCTCTCTCTCTCTCTAGACAGGGCTGAGGCACTGAATGTAAATAAATCTATCAGGGCAAGGAGCTTCAATATCAAGTTACCACTCCTTAAAATCAAGAGCCTTTTCATGCCACCCATGAGGCCCATTCTTGTAATGCTAGCACACAAGAGAGGCCCACAAATCATCTCTCTCTCTCTCTCTCTCTCTCTCTCTCTCTCTCTCTCTCTCTCACACACACACACACGCACACCTTATTATTTTTCCTCATAAATTCCCTTTCAATACCTCCCTGTTGTACCTAATCCTTCTTTCTTTCCATTCGCTGACATCTTGTTAGTTTGATTGTGAAGAACAGGAGCAGAGGGATCTGAACGCTGGACGACCTGTGATTGATATCAGCTAGAATCTGCTTTGGGCTCATGTAGCCACTACACAAACATGTTGCGAGTACATCTGAACGATGAGACTATCTCTAGCCATGATCAATGTCAGGCTCGGCCGCTATCGATCTGTCCCTGTTGGCATAGCCGTGCTCTGACCGGGAGCTGCAAATCTGCTTACAAGGGTCAGTGGAGTGTTTAGACAGACAATTGAAGAGGTCAGTAGCTACTAGTAAACACGGTAAAACGGACGTGCTGGAAATGTGCAGCATGTTATAGAACAGCATGGCCATTAAATGTGATAAAATACCTGTGCATCACTTATTTAAAAGAATCATAAGTCAAAGTTCCTTGTAAAAATGACAATAATTTAGCCACTTTAATATAAATAATAAAGAAATGTGAATATACATACTGTTAAAAAACTTGGTTTTGATTTGGTAATGTTTAAGTCTCGTCTGCTCACCAAGACATTGCATTTATTTAATCCAAAATACAGCAATAACAGTAATATTGTGAAGTATTGTTCAAAATAATATTTAAAAACATACTGATTTAAAATAGCTGTTCTCAATTTAAAATGTAATTTATTCCTGTGATTCAAAGCTGAATTCTTAGCATCATTATTCTAGTCTTCAGTGTCGCATGATCCTTCAGAAATCATAATATAGCTTTTTATTCAAGTTTCATAGATGAATAGAAAGTTCCAAAAGAACAGCATTTATTTGAAATGGATTTATTTAAAATAAATCTACTGACTCCAAATGATTCAATAAGTAATTTAAATAAGTAAATACATCTCTAACCCATGAACTCAAATACTTCTTACTGAATCTTTTCAAGACCTGAAGCAAACACTGAACAGTTACTCATTATCCTGATGAGTGACGTAAAAGGCAAATATCTGCTAATTCAGTCGATGACCAGCATGTCTTTTTGATCAGAATTAAAGCTTTTCAAAAAAGACAATTCAAGTGCATTCAGATCACATCCGACTTAAATTCTTTCCTGAAACTGCTGTGATTCATTATCAACTCAGTGAGTCATATGATGAAAAAACACATTTATAGATTTGTTTTTCAGACACTTCATCTGGAAATACTGCTATAAAGAGTAAGCCTGTGAACCTGATCTCAAAAGTGAACGAGCATGGGCCACTTCTAAGGATAAACGAGTGAACAATGCTACCCATCTGTGTTCTATTCCCACAGGAGATGACATGCAGTGTCAGTGGCTGAGAGATCCTTTACACTTTAAACTTATCCTAAGCTTCATAAAGGTTTTTGCATAAAAATAAAATCAATCATATAAATCAGCATGAAATGGCATTTGCAAATCATTCTGAAAGGTGACATACTATTCCCATATAAAACAAGAAATATTTAAAACATTGCTCTTAAATAGGTATTGAGTCATGCCACACTCCTGAGTGTTTTCCTGAAGGCCTTCATTCATATTCACATCTTTTTCTTCCTTTGAGAGAATGAATGAAGAGAGCACAACGTACAGCAGCATTTAAAACTGAAGGGCCGTTTACATCAAGGACAATAAATATAACCATAATATGTCAAATTAATAATCGTTTTATTTGTATTAGAATAGGGAAGTCCACAGCACAACTATAAAAATAATGGAGAGGACTGATATTGCTGAAATCACTTTCAGAACTATTTTCCCCCCAAGCTGATGAATTATACAAACATTAACAGCCAATCAGAATCCATCCTAAAATAAAGAGCTTGAGCATTTATTGTGGCACTCGATTACACACGCTTATAATAAACGCTAGTGTTTAGAATTATTTATATAGTACTATTATCATTTTTTGATAATAAATATTTAACTTTTATTTTGTTTTTATTTTCATTTTAGTTGAAGTTTAATCATCTTTTATCATTTTCAAATATTTCTATTTAGAATTCATTTATTGGTATTTTAGTTTTAGTGATTTTCATTTGATTTAAATATTAGATCCCATAATTTTCCGTTCTGCTCAGATGACCACTTCCTGTCCAGTTCTTGGTTCAGTCAGATTACTGCTGCTATGGCACTTGTCTAAAGATCATTTTAATGCACAGGCTAGTCTACCTCTTAGAGACATTTACATTTAGCTGACGCTTTTATCCAAAGCGACTTACAATTGCTATATATGTCAGAGGTTGCACGCCTCTGGAGCAACTAGGGGTTAAGAGTCTTGCTCAGGGACACATTGGTGTCTCACAGTGGATTCGAACCCGGGTCTCTCACACCAAAGGCATGTGTCTTATCCACTGCGCTAACACCACCTCTTGCACTGGAACAAAACTTCCCCAATAAGCTTCCAATAATAACAGAAAAGGCAACGTTTCACTGTTGTGTTTAGGAATAGCTTGCATTTACTGCAAAATCATTGTGGACTTATGAATAAATCATTATGCATAAGATAATCTAATGCATCAAGCCATATTGCCCACAGACCTTTAACCCTTGGGTAGGTTATGAGATTAATCAAAGAAAATGCACTCAGATATTTTGTTAATGTTTGGCCTCAAATGCCAAACTCCCCGAGCGAATGATCTCCACCAAACACTTAAAAGTCATCATCAATCATAAGTCCATCACTAAAACACAATTCAACATTCTAAATGATGTAAAATTAGGATAATAATAGCAGCTGTCACTCTTAATATGCAGTATATTTTGTGTAAATGTTTTGAATAAAATATTACATTCATATTAAATATTACATTTCCGTACAATTTGTGTATGGTGGTTCATGAATAAGAAGCTTTTATTAAATTGACTATTAAACTTAGATATAAACTCAAAATTCTCAGATATAAATTTAGAACTCTGACTTTTTTTGAATTCTAAATTTATATCTCAGTTTACATCTCTCAATTATTATAATTTTTTTAAATAATTATTATCAATAATTTCTTATTCTTATCTCACAATATAATTGTGAGTATAGACTTTCTTCTTAAATTGCAAGGACTTATAAACTTTTTTTGCTGAATTTGCTGAAATTGCTGAAAACTTATAAACTTAAAAAAAAACTTAAAAAATAATGTTGCTATTCTCCTAACCAGTTATTATTGAAGCAGAAATGGACAGATGAAAAGACATGTTTTTGTTTTTTTTGTAGTTTCTTCAAGGATCAGAGATGCTGGACATTTCATGTCTTCTTGTGAATGGAAATCGACCCTGAGCGCCCTGAAGCTGTGTTCAGATCCACCAAACAGCCTTGGGCTTTTTAGGAGCTTTTCATTTAAAGAAATTAAATACTATTTTTGCATTGAGGTCAGTCGTGTAATTGGCCTATTTCATAATGATGCATTATAGTAATTGAATGGATCCGGACCAAGACCAAACCTGATGAGATACATAGAATCAGTCGATACAGAGCGAAGCGCTTCTGATTCCTCTCTTGCCTCTGCACTTTTTAATACTGCTTTTATTAGAATATTAACAAGGAAGCAGTGCAGATGATGATAGAGCCTTCTTGAAAAAAGAAAAAAAAACACATAATGAAATCATTATGCTTTAATTTCAGCTAAGAGGGGCAGTGGAGATTAGATGGTGTGAGTGAACTAATGCGTACGAAAGAGCTAGAAATGGAGACAACTACTGTAAGAGCGAGTCAGAATGGAGAGTAGGAGAGGAGATGCTGCATGTTCATTAGTCTTTGGCGAAGCGCTCCTCGAGTTTCGGCTCATCTGCATGAAGACAGGCTTCTTGTGTCCCTAATGAGAGAACCTAGATACAGTTACATTACCAAAACCCCCAGCAGCACGAGCCAATCGATCCCAGGTTTACCCCAGCGAGTCTCACTAACACTGTGATTTGGGTGTTGGTGGGGTTTGCTTCCTGGTAGAGAGATGATGTGAGGGGAAGATGAGGCAGAGATGGCCACACCCTGCAATAGAACATCTTTGTATCAGTTGTTTTATTGGCATAAAAACAACACTGTAAACTGATCATCTGAAAGCTCTGTTAACTGAAAGCAAAGGTTCATTGCTTTCTTTGATTTGCACCCTAGAAACAACCCAGAACACCCCAGCAATCACCCACCGATGCCTTAGCAAACACTTAGAACACCCTAGAAACCATATATCATGGCCCTAACTACCAACCAGAACACCCAAGCAAATACATAAGACTTAAAAACAACTTAAACATCATAGAACCTGCTAAAAACATCTTAGATCACCATATCAACACCCTCAAAAACAACCAAAACACCAGAAGCTGCTAAAAACGTCTTAGATCACCAGAGCAGCA
The DNA here is from genome assembly GCF_963082965.1 of Carassius carassius. NCBI lineage: Eukaryota > Metazoa > Chordata > Actinopteri > Cypriniformes > Cyprinidae > Carassius > Carassius carassius. The sequence goes on along the minus strand of NC_081769.1, from coordinate 30,477,259 downwards.
CCCTAGAAAACAACCAAAACACAAGAGCCTGCTAAAATGTCTTAGATCCCCATAGAAAAGACATAGCAACACCCTACAAAAACACCATACAACCTGCTAAAACAACCCAAATCACCATAGCAACTCACTAGACAACAACTAAAACAGCAAACTTCTCAGATCACCATAGAAAACAAATAAAACACCACAGAGCCTGCTGAAAAAACAACATACCAACAAAAAAAAAAACTCTATAATTACATGAAAAACTTAGTTTTAAAAAAAATGAAGAAGAAGAGCGCTTTGGCGAGTTTAAGAACCACTAAACAATCTTTTTCAGACTGAGGGTGAAGGGTCACATTTTAGGAGCTGCAATAAGTTCAGAAAGCTTACGGTGTTATTTTAATTTGACATTACTCATCATTTAACCAAATATGCAAATGAAGCATGCACATGCAGGTGAATGGTTTTCTTTATTATGTGTGTCAGAGGACAACAAAGTGTGGAGATGCATATATTAACCACTGCAGGTGTAAAAGCTTTTCCTTGTACCAGTTCCAGAAGTGCTTTTACTCTGATGCACTTCGCACTGGTCTCTCTCTCTGTGGCAGGACATTAGTTTGATGTGGATTGAGTAACCTGCCGTCCAGTCACTACTCTCCCCTTCTGTCATCATACCTCTTTCATCATCACTGCTGCTCAGGAAAAACAGTGAGGAAAAGAAAGACAATCATTTGCTAAAATGATTCAAATATATTAAAATGTATAACACTGAATGAAAAAAAAGTATTTCAGAATAAATAAATAAATAAATAAAGACATTTCTTTAATATTTCAGAATACATAAATAAATAAATGTATCTATATCAGAGACAGCACTTATTATAAAATTGTATTTTAAATAATAAATAAACAAATAAAGTACGCCATAAAATCAAGACATTTTTAAATAAATAAAATGAATAAATGAATGAATACATAAATGTATGTTTATTTCAGACATAAAGGGACACCAGTTGTAAAAAAAAAAAACGGTGTTAAAAAAAAAAAGACAAAATGTATATTTTTGAATAAAGTGACCACTTTTTAAAATGGTATTTGAAACATGTTTCAGTGTATATCGCATTTTGTTTCATATTATTTAATTTTGAACCCTGTCTCCGAGAAAGGTCCGTTATTTCCTTCTTATTTGGAAGCTGCAGCCATTAGCAGTAGTTTTGTTGTGTGGGAGTGGTGAATTTGGCCTGTAATTGAATTATTCTCTGCTCTGATTGGCTTGACAGACTTGTTCAGCATATCCTGTTTAAAATCACTGATACTTCCTACGCCTAACTTTGATGGACTGTGAGGGCTCACTGGAAAATAATGACAGTCATGTTTACAGAAAAAACAGAAAGTCTGTTTAAAAAAATGACAAAAAAGCACCATACATCATCCTGATTCGTGAATGAATATACTGACTCTTTTGAGTCGGTTCTTATTGATTCAGTTCACAAAATCATCTAAATAACTTGTTCATGAATCAGTCCTTACTGAATGCTTTGACATGGCTTCTGCAGGTTCTCATGAACTACAATTATGATTCTTCTTGGTCATTTCTGAAGCTTGAATGGAAAAGAGGAAATTAAAAAGAGGCCAAATATATGATTAAAAATCTTTTTCTTTTTGAAATTTTGGAAGGAATAATACAAAGAAGAAGTTTTTCGTCAAACTGTTCCCTAAATTCACAAGAACTGTGAAATGTGTCAGCACAGAGGTGTTTCTGTAAGTTGTTCTTTAAAGAACACAGAGGGAGTATTAACAGCCAGCCGCTCCTCATGCTGACGGTTTTCACCATTTCAAAAAGAGTGAGAACGCACTGAAATAAATCAAAGGATTGTGGAAGCACACATGTACACTGCTAGATGTAAAGAGGTAAACAACTGAGTCAACAATAGAGTCCGGAATCTGCCAAATGGTCTTAAAAGCCTCTTCACAAGCTGAGCTTTTAAAGAGCACGAGAGAACCGTCCAAACTCTCCAGTTGCCATTTTAGGGCCATGGGATAGAAAACCACCATAGATGGATTTTTCACTCGCCCCCTCGTTCTCGCTCCCTCCCTATCTCCAGCTATATTTCTATCTTTGCTGATTCTGATGAAGAGGGAAAGAGGAGGAAGTCTGGAGCCATCAGTATATCCTTATTGCTGCAGAAAAGGGGTCTGCTCAGGTCCTGCCAGTAATTGTGGTCAGGGCACTATGACCTTACTGCTGCGTACATGGAGACTCTCTGAGAGGAAGGCGGGACACAGTCTTTATCTCTTATGGGAGGATGAGACTCTGCAATCACAGCAGTCGGCCAACAACATCCATCCTCCTCTTGTACCCTTTCAGTACCAGAAAGCTTTGAGTGGCTCCGAGTCCAAGCTCTAGGCATAAACCACATGGAAAATTACAACAAGCACAGCTGGATCTGTAACACACCAAAGAGAAAATATTTAATATCAATGAGAAAAAAATGTAATGCCATTTGAAAGGTTTTATATATATATTAAGCTATATCCACTTTCAATTTATAGCTCTATATTCATACTGTAATGTCATTAAATTAATGTATTTTCATTTTTATATTGTCTATTAAATTTTAAGAGAAACAGGTATAACTTTTACAATAAACTTTATTTAACTTTAGTTAACCTCATTAGTTTATATGAACTAACAATGAAAAATTCTTCTAAAGCATTAATTTATCAGAAGTTAATTTCAAAATTTTTAAAAACAAAACTAATCTATTTAATGAAACAAGCTAACAAACGAACAATGAACAGGTGTATTTTTTTTACTAACATTAACAAAAATTCATAAACACTTATATATGTACAGTAATGCTCACTTTTAGTTAATGCTAGTTAATGCGTTGACTAAGGTTAACTAGGAAAGCTTATTGTAAAGTGTTACCGACAAAGTTGATACTTAATGTAACTGTTTTCTGTATAATAAAAGAGCAACTTCTGAGCATTCAAGGTTTCTGCTGGGACAAAAAGAAGGAAAGAAAAATCACTAATTACATCTTTTTAACATCTCACTTGTTAAACAAATAAATAAATAGTGGGTCCTCAGATTTATTCTCATCAGAAAAAGAAACAGTAATATCACATGGCCCAAACTGAGCTCAGATTTGCCAAATTCTCCTATCAAATGTCACAGATTTCCCTTTTTCTCCTCAGTAATATCAATGGAGAGCAATTGGAGACTGTTGCTAATGCCTCCTGCTTCTCAGATTTATTCACCTGAGAAAAAGATGCAGAAATCTCACATTTATGTAATCTAGAGTTTCAAAATGTCACAAAATGTTTCAAACTGTCCTTAGATTTCCCAGGATCCAAAAGTCTGCCATCAAAAGTCGGGAGATCTCAAAAAGAAGTCAAACATTTCATCCAAATCAAACATTTTATCCAAAGCAACTTACATTGCATTCAGGCTAACAATTTTCTCCTAACATGTGTTCCAACCTTGCGCTTGCTAACGCGATGCTCTACCACTTGAGCTACAGGAACACCAATAATGTCTGATAAAGACATTATTACAATGATAAAGACCCTAATAATGTCTAACTGCCTCCAGTAGTTTCAGAAAAGATTTCAAAATATTTCAAACTGCACTCAAATTTTCCAAGAATCTAAAGTCTGAAATCAAAGTTAAAGCTCAAATATTTGTTATCAAATGATCTCAGTTATGCTACTCACATTCATTTTATAACTCTACATATTTGCTGTAAAATATGTTTATTTTTAACGAACCCAAGGAATTTTAGCAAGAAAAATCCAAGATGAATTTTTCTCACATCTGAGATCTCCAGAGCTATGAAAAATAGCCAATGAGCAATATCATTTTCCTCTAATACTTGCTCAAAGGTAGGAAAGAAAACAAAACTGACATCTCATATTACTCTGCTACACCGCACGTGTCTCCATGAGTTTCAGAAAAAAATCTCAAGATGTCTCAAACTGCTCAGATTTTTTACCTCAATCCTACAATCTGAAATCAAATGTCAGAGACATAATAGAAACTCAAATAGTTATCATCAAATTATTAATCATCATAAAATTATGAGATATTCTACTCACGTTTATTCTATATTTTTATATATTTATTGTAAAATTGGTTGGGGGGGGCTGTTGAAGAATTGGAATGGTCCCTGAACTGTAAATACTTTTTGAAGTTTTCACAGGAAATCACTGGATTCTCATTTCCTCGAAGACTTGTGAAGACGAAAAACTGTACGAATTTGTTAATTTGGTAGGTCTTCTTTATGCTATTTGCAAGATATAAATGTGTTTGAGTTAATAAATGTCTGTAAGAACATCTGAGCAGTTGCTCATTTCTCAGTTAAGCTGTGCTAACCAGGCGACGGACAGGCGGTAAGAGTCATCACGATAGAGAAGACCTTTTTAAACGTTTTGAGATATACATATTCCCTGATTATTGTTGTATAGCACATTGTCACTATTAAGTACTTTAAAACTTCAAACTTTATTTTATTAAAAAAAATTATTTACACCATTTATTTTCCACTTGCACTATGTGTTACTGTGCTTTTAGTAGTGGACTATAATTGTATGTTGTTAATTGATGAAATATTGTTAATATGCTTGTAATTCGGTTTATTTGATTGAAGTTCCGCTATGAAATGTAAAATGTAATGTAAAATGTTAGATATTGACTAACAAAAAAAGTACAAATTACAGTATAATGCTGTACTTTGTTTTACAGTACTCTTGAAACTACTGTATTTAGTTTTACAGCAATTTTACTGTGGTACAAAATACAGCAACTACTGGAAAATTTTTGAGCGTAAGCAGAGGAGGACAGTAGTGAAGTATTTGTACTTTAGTCAAGTGAAATTAAAAAGTATCTGTACTTTATCAGAGTGTTTTTCTTTGGAAAACTTTTTCTTCACTACATTCCAAAGCATAATGTTATACTTTTTACTGCACTAAATGTAATAAAAAAGTGTTTGTTTTTTACCTTTAAACTTAAAGTAAAACTTTTAATTACTTTTAATTGCGTAAAAGTAAGAAAGTACTAGATTTCTAATGTAATTAAGTATTACATTATATTTAATATGAAACACAGTGCAGTAAAAAGTACAATATTTTGCTTTGGAATGTTGTGAAGTAAAAGTTTTCTAAAGAAAAGCACTATGATAAAGGACAAACACTTTTTTTTATTTATTTACTTTTAAAGCAGAGTAAAAATATTTCACTACTGTCTGCCTCTGCCAGTAGGTTACTGTTAATTTGACGATTCACTTTTTACAGTGTGTCCTTTGAGCATGGATAATCATTAACTGTTGTTTTTTTACAAGCTCAAAGTTCACGGTCAGCTCTAACAGGTGGAGCACTTCTGATCAATCCGTGTCCACCTGCAGTTCATGGGTTTGACTTCCCTGCTCGCTTCTGCGAGTGTCACAGAGGTGTCTGGTGATCAGTGCTCTCTCTCATCTCACACTCACACTCAACTAATGGACTGCTTTGCCCCTCCCCTCAGTTTCTCCATCTCGGACTGGGAGGTAGTGAGAGGAGGAGAGGAGGCAACAGCCCACCGTTCCCCTGGGCCCTGCTACACAGCTCAATAGCTCAGCTCCTGGATGGGATCATAGCCTTGAGTGCTGGCCAAGGGAAGAGAAGCTTCTCCTCACGTCCAGAGTTCCTGCTGCAGGGTGGAGTTTCTCCCAGGATAACAAACACACTCGAACCCCACCATGGCTGACCGTAAGGTGGCCCCGGTTGTGGTTATGCTTCTCGTCCTGGTCGCACCAGCCCTGAGCGGATGCCCAAGCGCCTGCCGCTGCTCCTTCGCTATGCTTCAATGTCTGGAGCTGGATGGAATCACCAGCATCCCTGTGCTGGCGGCGCAAGAGAGCGAAAACGTCACTGAAATGTAAGTGGAGTTTGGTGTTTAGGTAGTTTACAGTGAGAAAAGTTGTGTGGGAGTTCAGCGCTTGATCTTGGAAGGAGAAGGAATGGGTGGCGAGTTCAATCAAAGTGACTGGCCTTCATGAATGTTCATGGAGAAATCTGGGCATTTGGATATGTAGTTGGTGCATGGTGTAGCTTAGTGGTTTTTCCTTGCAGACCACTCCAAATATCATCAGCATTTACTGCTTTTACATGCATTTCACTTAATTTGTGGAATACGAATGTGATGCACCGAAAGCAGAACTTTCTCAAAACAAGACAAACCTTAGGAACTAGTCAAGGACAGAAAGGCCTGGTGATGTGTTGCTCCTGAGCGTCTATGTGCAGCTTCTCTTTAAGTGCTTTTAAGAGTGTCAGGTACATAATCTATTCTCGGAAATGGTGAGAAAACATCTCCACGTTCATGTGTGTACAGTCAGACGGATGGATCCCAGAGGTGCAGGACTTGAGATCAGTTTAGTGCACTTCATTCAGAATAGTGTTTATATTACTATAGCACTCATGCTTGTAGTAGGAAACATAATCGCTACACCTCTTACAATCATCTAAGTTTCATGTGTTCTCTGTTGCACCTCCAGGTGTAAACAAGGGAATATTTAAATGAAAGGAAGCCTGATAACTGGTCAACTCTAAGTTAGTTTATTATATGCAATGAAAAGCTAGTATATTTAAAAACAGAATGCATTTTACACTAAGTGTTGTTACACTTAGTATTAGTGTTGTTTGAAATGTATATAATTTTGCGTGTAAACTATGTTTCACCTCAAAATTTCCAGTCAAAACAATATCATTCCCATAATGAAGGCATTTATTTTTTTTAAAGAAAGGCTGCATTTCATTTTCTTATTAATATGTCCATTGGAGTGTTAAATGGCATTTACTTAGTTAATGTTTATGGCATTATTTTAATGGCATTTAGATGTGTGTTACCTTGATGGTCTTTGTTTGGGACATAATGTGCACTGCCCAGATCGGTCACAGATGCTGTTTTTGATGAACTGTATCATCATGTGCATTATTTATTTTTATTTATGAGGAGTCCATGCTTTTTTGAGTTCAGGTTTTCCGAATCTGTCTCTCTTGGTTCTCTGGAAGAGATGAAATATTAAAAAAGGTGACAAGAAAATACACAAAGTAAGAGCCGGGGTTCAGATCCCAAGCCAATATATTGTGTTTTAATAAACCAAGCTTATATTCAAACTGAAGAGATCAACATGTAATTTCATCATACAGAGAAGAGCAGCTTTGACATTTTTTTTGAAAATAACTCCTGTTGTTTCCTATGGAGAAAAATTAAGCAATATCAAGCAACATACAATTCGCTGATTTTTGCCATAGTATTTTACAAACACTTTACCTACAATGATTATAATGCAACTTAATAACAGAATATTTTTTTCTTGGAAGTTGCATTGGTCATCAGGTGCTTAATTTAATAATTAGGATAACTGGATGAAAAACACAGATTCAGTCATCCCTGTATTTTCATGGTAAAGTTCTGCACAGTTGCCACTGTTTTTTTTCTCAGTACAGCTGCTCAAGTGTGATTCTCTGAAATCCGGTCGAGTCTTACATTTACTACAAGCATTCACTCAATAAATGAGAATGCTCTTTCGGCATGTGTTTACACAGAACACTTTGTGCCCGTAAAAAACGCAGCATTTGGCCATATTAGTGAGACGGGCACAGTACAGAGGAACAGCGCTTCTACCACGGAGGAAAACAAGAGGCCATTAACTTCATACCAGCAGCAGAAATACATCATTCATCATGCTGTAAATTCCATTCTGTGAATTGCTCGCGAATGCACCGCTGAAAACAATAGATGAAATATTGCCCACTCGACTCGATTCAATAAGCCAAAGCAGTTTGAGATGTCGTCCCACCTGCTCTGTAATTGCATTATGGCCCTCTGGGTCAATCAGACGCTAATAAATATCTGTTTGTGCTTCTCGAACACAACTGGACAGAATCACAGATCAAAGGATTCCAGTAAAGTCAGTAGAAATGTATTTAGTTATTTGAAAAGGTTATTATGTACAATTAAGAGAGCATATAAGGCAGCAACCTTTTATAACAATATATAAACAATTGATATAGGATTTACTTTGCTAGTAAATGATATATTTATTGCATTTATTAAATTTATTTACTTTTAAATAAAATACCATATTTTAGCATGCTACAGTAAAAGCAATAATTTAATCAGATGTGCAATTTAGATTCTGAAAAAATGACTTACAAAAAGTATTTCTGATATGAGTTTTGTAGTTTATTTGGCTTTTCCTATGTTAGGTGCTGCTGTCAGTTGATACTGACCTGCAGAATGAAATGTTCTAGATGATTAAAGACATGGTGCACAAAACCATGGCAACACCATGGATGGTTTTGGATCCTTTTTTACTTTGACTGAATTAGGGAACACGTCATGTTGTCATACAGTTCTATATAGTTTAATTTACTGAGCCATTGTGGAGAAACCATTTAAACATTTCTCTAAAATAATCTGAGTTCTCCTTTCTGGAAGTACAAGTGCTTTTCAACGAAATGCGTGAAACTGAAAAGTAATCGATCTCAAAATACTTCACTGATGGTGTTTATGCCTCATATTAGCGGCTGCAAGGGCACAGCTCTGGTTCGTTTAGCTCAAAGAAACCTGGAGTTTTATAGTGAAGGAAAACTAGTTTCTTTTGCTAAATGTGCTCAGGCGAACATTAGAGCATTTATTTATCCAAATGCATATACATAATGCAAAGTCAGGGAGTTGTCATTCTAATGAAACGTGGGTGGTTACAGTTTTTCAATATTTCAACAAAGCAAGATAATTCTAAATTCAACAAGAAATTCAGTTTGAAAACCATTTACATCCATAATGTAATAAACTAATGATTGGGAACTGATGAGATCATGAAAAGTGGGCACTACATACAAGAATGGAGTCTGATGGTTGGAGAGGAAAGTAAGACAGATTTGTGACATCATCTGAAAAGGAAAGATATTTCAGAGGTGAAGCAAGTTATTGCATTTTGATCATGCAAAGAGATTAAAGTGCACCAAAACTGCATCCGGAATTGATGGTGAATAGTTTCAGATTTGAATCAGTCTTCTTATTGCTAGAGGTGCCTGCTAAGTATACCATAGACACCACTTCTAGCAACCCAAACAATGTACTAACTACCAGTCAGATCACTGTATCATACAATTCTTTTTTATGTTCTTTCATTTTAACACTTTAGATACATAGAGAGTCAAATCAACCTGGAGAACATCACAGATGTAGACCTCGCCAACTACAGAGAACTGAAGAACCTGTAAGTAAAACACAGTCTACAAAAAGATATACGTAAAAGATTCCAAAAGATTTTCAAGTGAATTAAAACTTTGTGCATTCATATATGTGTTTCAGGACGGTCACATATTGTGGGTTGCTGTATATCTCCGAAAATGCCTTCCAGCATAATTTCAAGCTGCAGTATGTGTGAGTGTTCTTTACATATATGACTGGCCTTCCCACAATACACTTGGGTCTCAGGGCTTGTACCTGTCAATCACTTCAAACTCTCTTCCTTTTCTGATGAGTGAAGCTGCTTTATTGGTCTCAGGTGGTAAAAACCCAAGACACATTTAAAGTTAGTCATCAGCCAAATGAATACAGAGGAAAAGATTTCCACATTTCACTTCCAGAAATCATTTAAATGCATTCATTTTCCGGTAATTCAAAAGGAAATTTGCAGAGATTAGTTCATCATGTACAGTATTTCAAGGGTGTTAAAACAATCTGGAAAACTGTGTTTGGTGGGGTGGAGGATACTTTCAGCTTGGCTTATGAATAATAATTACACAACATTACATCCTGTAGTTCCTCTTGATTTGCTATTTGAAATGCAACAGTGTGACAAAGGCTTTTGATAAGGCTTATAGGAACATTTTGCCCCAAAATGGAAACAATGCTGTCATTATTTATCTACATTCCACATCTATCTATCTATCTATCTATCTATCTATCTATCTATCTATCTATCTATCTATCTATCTATCTATCTATCTATCTATCTATCTATCTATCTATCTGTCTGTCTGTCTGTCTGTCTGTCTGTCTGTCTGTCTGTCTGTCTGTCTGTCTATCTATCTATCTATCTATCTATCTATCTATCTATCTATCTATCTATCTATCTATCTATCTATCTATCTATCTATCTATCTATCTATCTATCTATCTACCTATCTATCTATCTAGCTATCTATCATCGCATCTGGATAGAAAATAATATCTTAGAAAACAAAACCCAGAAAGAAATATGTTAGTTTAGGAATGGTATGAGGGTACATAAATAACTAAAAAAAATTTTTTTTTGGTAAATTATTAATTTTAAATCTTCAAAAAGAACAATAATGGTTTCTAAGCCCTTGATTTCATGAAAACCATGCATATAACAAATCAAACTTCACAACATGTCATAAAACTTAATGCAGTTAAGTATCTTTTCTCTACAGAATTTCTAAAGACTTAAAACATTTGGATTATGGAATATGCTCTTATGTATGTATTCATGTTTGGATTTTTAAATCACCATAAAATGTTGCTGGATTAAAAAAAAAAGCATTAACTTGGTTATATTAATGGTTTCTATGATCTTGATCTCTTTTAAATCATGTATATAATAAATCAAACATCACATTAGGAAACATTATAGAACCTTCTCAGCATAATCATGTCATAATAGACTATAACATAAACAGATAAATAACTCATCACCTCAAAATCCAGCCTAAGAAAGATTTTTCATAGTTGCAAATAAAACAAAGATTATTGGAGTATGGTTTACTAGAAAATACATTTAAAAATATTGCACCCAATTCAAATTGTTACTTGATTCTTAATTCTTGTTTGTGAAATTTATTAGTAATTCGTGAGGGAAAATCATTTCTACACCATTATTTCCAGTGTAGAAGCATAGCTTCTAAAACCAAATCATCCTGTTTAAGGCTCAACGATGTGACATCTATTCTCTCCTGAAGGGAAGGTTTCTAATCACGGCATCAAAAAAAACGCTAACGATATTAGCCGAAGGGTTGTTGACCTTTATCTCCACTATCTTGTAATCGTTATCTCTCAGTGTGTGACATGCCCACTGTTGTTGATGTGGGGGAAAGCGGTCACACAGGAGGGGGAACGGGGGGGGGGGTTCTGGGGAAACATGAGAGCATATCCAGCAGTCACCTTTTACTCGCCCACTTTGGCGTATTATTGACAGCTGATGCATAATAAATACACTCCACTAAGGGTCCATTATCACACAATCAATATTTCACAGAGGGCTGTGCGGAGGACCAGATGTGTCTGTATCTCTGCGAGCATCGTGTGGCGGTGGGGATGTACAGTATGAAAAATCATAAGCATAAACGAGTCTCTCTTTTATTCGTCCGTGGCTTCGGTTCTTTAATCCACAGCCCCCACTCCCCTCGACGCCAGCTGCTATTCTCAGTCGCTCTCTCCCTATGGTAGAATCGAGCTGTAATAGATAGGCCCCGATGGCCGACCCATCTGACATGAACTTTTGGGAGTAGGGAAAACAAATATTTGAACCCTTGCTGGCCCCCATTAGCCCTGCCACAGAGAATCTATATGTGTGAATCCGTCACTGTCATCCAGCTTCAAGTGAAATCAACAAATATCTCTGAATTGGAAACCTTGAACTGAAAAGTTTTCTGTACGCAAAACGATGCAAAATATCCATCAAACTGTGTCTGTGGTCAACACACTTTCTCGCGCTTAGTTAAACCTGGTCTGTGAGGAAAAAAAAGTAAATTCACTCAACTAATTAAGCTTGATTCCAGTTGTCAGCCAATACAGACAGATGTGTGCCAGTGTTATTTAGAAATGTAGTGCTGCTATGAAATATTCTGCTGCATTGAATCTTGTCACTGCTGCTTGTTATTTCTCATATATGAGGGTTGAGATTTATACAAACTCTTAAGCGTTAATATTTTGCTCTTCGAAGCACAAAGCATCTTTTATAATTGTGCTAAAATATTCCCCCTTAAACTGAAGGATTTACTGGATCCATATCTAGAAACCAGAACAACGTCTTGTTATTCTTGCAGTAGTGTTATTTTAGTATTATTTTTACTATTGTTTTGAATTGGCTGCTGTTTTTGTTATTTCAGTTTTCATTTGTAGTTTAACTTTTAGTCACTTTTAGTGTGCTTTTGTGATTTTCTATTAATCTTCAGTTTATGTTTGTTTCAGTTTTACATCATTTAAACTTATTTTATTTTAGTAAGTTACCAAGTCCACATTTCAAAATTTCATTAACTTATTTTTAAAGGTTCTCAGTCTAAAATGCATATTCTATTTCAGCTTTATTTTAACAGGCAACCCTATTTTTAATGATTTAAAACACAGCAACCACATACCAACCACTCAGAACACCTTAAGTATTTTCTTTAAAGTAGTAATTTTCTTTGTATGTTTTACAGTTCAGTTCAGTTTTTCTAGTTCAAAATTGTTTCACTTGTTCACACAAAACATGTTACTTGCTGTTTCTGTGTAATTGCTCGTACAATTGAGTACAGATTGTTTCTATACCCATTTTTTTTCAGTGTAGCACCACATCAGCATATTTTACACATATATATTTTCAGAAAAAAATAAACATCTAGTTATGTGATACAATTCCTACAAACATGTTAAACTCTATATCTGAGCTGTCTACACATTTTATGTTTTAAAAGAGAAATAGTCTTATTTATTAAGAGTCTATCTACCTGTCTTACTGAATGCAGCATATGTCTCTTTGGCATGAGTAATTCACATCTTCTCTTCTTTTACAGAAATCTGGCGTCTAATTTACTGGTGCACATCAGTTGGAGGGTGTTCCAATCGGTCCCTCTGTTGAGTCTGTGAGTAACACACTGCACTCAGATTTACTGCTGGTAATTTGGGACTGAAAATGTGAACAATTTACCTCTGTCTGAAAATGATACATTTCTACCATACATATGATTTTTCTGAAAGCATGAATTAAGCATAAGAAATGTCACTTGCTGCTCTTTTGCACAGAATCTTAAGGGACAATCCACTCACCTGCTCATGTGACATTTACTGGCTTCAGCAGTGGCACAGAAAAAGACAAAGTGACACTGATTCTCAACAAACCTGCGTCCACAATGGCAACAGCTTTCAGCTGGATTCATTTGAAATGGATAACTGCAGTAAGTGCTCCTATCTGGAATCAAACCTATTTTTTAAGAAAAAGTGTGTCATTTTACTTACTTCTGTCCTAGTTTAATACGAAGAGACAATAAGCAAGCCATTCATCCATTGATTTCACCAAAACTTGGGACAGATAGATTTGTTTGATTGAACAATGGCAGAGTTTAGGAAACTCATTATTTATGGTTTTTGAAACCTATTGGATACTTAAGATTGGATATGGTAAGATTTTATGTTTTTAAAAGAAGTCTTTTGGCTGCATTTATTTGATCAAAAATGCAGTAAAAACTAAATATTATAGCAATTCCAAAGAACTGTTTTTTATTAGAATATATTTTAAAATGTAATTTATTCCTGTGATGCAATGCTGAATTTTCAGCATCATCACTCATGTTCAGTGTTACATGATCATTCAGAAATTATTCTAATATGCTAATTTGCTGCTCAAGAAATATATCTTAATATCATCAATGTTGAAAACAGTTGTGCCACATCATATTTTTTGTGGAAAATGCAATTTGTTTTTCAGGACTCCGATTAAATCTGTTTTTACTGTCACTTTTGAACAAAGTACTAATTTCCTATTGAACATTTGAATAGGAGTGTGTTCATAAGAATATTCCATGTACTCACAAACTTGCTTTTCCTGATCTTCTTCCCCATCATTTTCCAATGCCCTTATAACTAAATGTTTTGCGGTCTGCAGGTATTCCTGAAGTCACAATTCATCCATCGACACTGACCACTCAAGAAGGTGGAAATCTGACATTTACCTGTCTGGTGACTGGAGTACCAACACCGATGATCCACTGGAGAACAGAGCACCTTCAGTCCAACTGGACCCTGCAGGTACATGACACTGCTTTCACATCGTCAATGAAGCCATCTATGAAAAATCTGATTAACCATGCACTTGAAGGAAGATCAACATGCAATCATAACTCTAACCCTATGATTAATCACTGTTGTTGTTGTAGTCCTCATTTTTAAGTCACTTTGTACAATTAATACATGTAAAATTGGTTGAAAGCAATCTTGTTCTTACCCCAGTCCACTAAAATCTGGACTTCAAAGAGTTGTTTACTTTGTCAGTCAGTTCAATCTTGCCTACATCCATCCTTGTCCACAGCGAGGGATCTGGGGATCAAGCCTGGAGCTGATTCTGTACATGAGGAACGTGTCGTCTGAAGACAACCTGCATAACCTCACCTGTGAGGCAGAAAATCGCGCTGGAATGGGAGAAGCTGTAGTGCAGCTGGACATTGAATGTATGTGTGAAAACCTTTTGTTCTTTAATTTCCATCATTTTTTTAAACTTATAAGCTGTTATTTTTCAAGAGAGAACCAAATTGTTTTGCTTAAATGTCCACCAGTGTATTTTAAAATATGAAAATCTGAACTCGTTTCTGCGTGAGAAAAAAAAAACAAGATCAAGTTTAAAAAAAACAAGTTGCAATTGCAAGATTGTGAGATATAAAGCTGATAAAACATGCAACAACCTTTTCTTTTCTTTTCTTTTTTTTTCTCCAATACTCTGAGCTTCTATCGATTTCTTAACTTTGACTGTTTCTCTTAAAGGGTTAGTTCACCCCAAAATGAAAATTCTGTCATTAATTACTCACCCTCATGTCATTCAAAATCCATAAGACCTTTCTTCACATTCAGAACAAAAATTAAGATATTATTATTATCCATGTGACATAAGTGGTTCAACTTCAATTTTACGAAGCTAAAAGAATACTTTTTGTGTGCAAAAATTTATTCAACAATTCTTCCTCAAGTTACAGTCTTCCACCATTTTTGAGAGTACTCAAGAACGTAATTAATTATTGTTTACATTAGGGGGGAAAGTGTGAGCATCGACGTAATCAGCGTAATCAGCATTGTTTACACTGATAAAGTGTGTGTATGCGTTTGTGATTATCTCCAAAATGGTGGAAGACAGTAACTCGGGGGAGAAGAATTGTTGAATAAAATCTTCTTTGCGCACAAAAAGTATTCTCGTAGCTTTGCTACGTGTTCTTATTTTTCTCAAACCCTTTTTACAGTAGGTGTCCTTTTTTCCCAGTTTTAGTTTGACTTGAAATTTAGTTTATCCATTTCCTTTCATTTACAGTTTTTCATCCAGTATTTATATTGTATAGTATTGAATCTTTATTTCAATTTAGTTCAATTCAGTTGTAGTAATGGTTATTAACCCTGCTCTTGACAGCAAATAATAGCATTGCAAGATTTTTCCATTGAAAATCCTCCCATATGACCGCACTCCACACCACAGCAATTATCACTGTTTATCACCTCCTCTTCAGAAAGAAGAAAAACAGTGCTTGACTTCAGACAAATGTATAGCCATCAGGGGAGCGATAATGACTGTCAGGAAAATGGGATGATAACCGTCCTCAGATCTTGTTTGTTCTCTACTAATGGATTTCTCTCCCCCTTAGTCCGGAAATATAATTGGGAGATAGCAAGTGTGCTAGATGGCAGTCTATCAGAATCATGTGATGGGTGGACAATGGCTCGTCAACGGCCACTGCTTAATTAGCTCGTAAATTAGCAGGATGGTTATAGCAACGCACTCACAAAATCCAGTACTGCATGCAGGCATAATTCCAATCCAAAACCTCTTTTATTAAACCTAGATGCCAATCGATAATAGAACTCCCCAGCATTAGTTATGACCCTCAACATATTGTACTCACTGCTAACTGTAGCTCCAGATGATGAAATTCACCCAAGGCCATCTACCTCAACCACAACCTGATGGATTCAATTATTTAATTCCTTTTGATAACCACAATTAGTGGAGTTCGCCGATGGCTCTCGAACTCAACCGCTAACATGGGGTCAGTGTAACGAGGACGGTTTTTAAGCGTGAACTCTAGGCCACTACACAAATGACTGTGATTCTCCATGCAAAGCACTTTCCGCAGGAAGGGTCACGGGTTAAGAGCAGTGAAATGGTTATGAAGCAGAAAGCGGGCCGTGTGCATCAGCATGTTCTCCCAGCTAAAAGAACCATTTCCTGCATCCCGCCTTCGGCAGGCTCTCAATTGCCTCTTGTGGTTAGGTCCCCTAAACAGATTGAGATGTATTATTTATAGCAGGTCAACAGGTTTACTGTAAAGATGGAGCACATCTTTCATGGAAAAAATTATGACGGATGTGCCAGTCTTTTGAGCTATACTGAAGAACGGGTACTGGATATAGAATAGCATTATCTATAAAGGAACATTATGTGGACTTCTTTAATTGCAAGTGAATGTCAAATACAGAAATGATTTGAAGTAGCAACCGGTTTAAACTTTATGCAAATGAGCAAAAAAGCCATGACTGCCAATAGGAATGCAGACTGGATGACAGCAGTTGAATAAAAGCGAGAAAAAAATAAATAAATAAAATCACACAATGTTATAATGCACAGTATGAAAGACATTCTTTAAATAGGCTTTCCTGTAATAAAGTTAGATTTTACAATTCTTCAGTAAATGAATTATTTAAAATTCTTCACTATTATTACTAAAATTAATATAGTATAGATCTCAAAGTATATAGTTCAAACAGTATGTATTATAATTATAACTATTTTAAAAAAGTATTTGTTATTATAATTATTATGATCAATATTAATATAAACAGTGTATATTTTAAACTATATTTTTTGAACAGTATGTATTTAAAGCTGATAGTAAAGTAGAAAAATATTATTAAAAATATTCATTTGTATCAAAAACATATACTTTTTTTTAAATTGGCTTTCAAATACATTTTGATTGAGTTTGAAACAAATGCTTATGATAATAGAGAAGGAACCTCCTGGATTTTTACATTACTCCAAGAAATTATAAAAAGTAACCTACATCTCAAAATAGGTAAAAATATTTATTTAATATCAGCTGATATTGTGACTGTGATGTCTTACTGCACAAGTGTGTGAACTCATTCCCTGTATGTGTTTAGTTCCAGTGCGGATCTTGTTTCTGAAGGACCCAGAGCCACAACATCACTGGTGTTTCCCATTCGTTGTGGACAGCAATCCTCCCGCCACCATCAGATGGCTGTACAACAACCTGCCTCTCGTGGAAACACGATACACCTACACCGAACTGATCCGAGACACGGACGATGGCTCCATTCAACACGGCTGTCTGTTCCTCAACAAGCCCACGCACCTCAACAATGGCAACTACACACTCACCGTGGAGAATAAACTGGGTAGAGACCAGGCTACAGTCTACGGGAAGTTCATGGAAAACCCTTTTGACCCCTTTGACCCGGAGGGCATCATTCCTGGTGAGTGTACAGTTAGGGCTGTAGTACTCGAGTCCGGAGACCATTTTTTTATCGTCTCGGACGTGTCTCGGACTTGTTGCGTTTGCATTCGGACTTGGCCATTGGACTCGCCAAATTTTCTCGTTGGTCTCAACTGAGTCCAGCAAAAAATAAAAAAATATATCCTTCAAAACAAACCCATATTTGCATGTCGCGACTGAAAACGTGTGTAAAACGCTACACTCTAAAACAGTGGTCATCAACCTGTGGGTCGCGGTGGAATTGCAGGTGGGCCACCAATTACTATTAAAAGAAATAATAATTTTGTTAATATATGTAAAAATGTCTAAGTCATAACATAATAAAATCATTTCATATATATAATAAAATTAACGCGCTCTCGCTGCTGCTTCTGCACCGCTTACACATACTGTATATGCACTGTAGACGGAGTATGTGTGAACCTGTATAATGTATAACAAATCTATTTCAACACCTGAGGCACCGCTACAATTAATGAGCTATGAACATGGCAAAAAAGGAAAAAAGTCCCTAGACACGGGATTTATTTATTTATATATATTTTTTTGCCATAAGTCTAGAAATTTTGTTACACATTTACTATAGTGATTATTTTGACTTATGTCTGTTCTAGAGACGTTAACATTTTTTCATAAAGCGCTAATTGGTTTCCTTTAGGAAATATGTTTCAAATTCATCCTGAATGCATCTATGACTGTAAAGCATATCTGTGTGTGTCAAAATTGTTTTTAAAATCGAAATTGCAAAATTGATCAAAGAAATCGTGATAGTTTTTTTTGTCCATATCGCACAGCCCTAGTTCATTCAATAAATGAACTGTAATTCATGAACTGTCAATTAACTGTACAGTTAACAATCTAGCTTCTGTGTGCTGAGTTATTAACCCAACAATAGCGGGGTCAGTTAATTTTTTTTCGCAGTGGGCCGCGCAAACATATGTGTTTGATTGTGTGGGCCGCGAGTTGAAAAAGGTTGGGAACCACTGCTCAAAAAACTCTGGGGTTATTTTTTTTTTTTAACCCAAATGCTGGGTTGAGCCTTCTGGGTAATTTTTTTTGGGTTGTTTTTTCAGTGTTTGGGTAGTTTTTGTGTTACCCAGCTCCTGGGTCAAACGTAACAACCAAGCGGTTGAGTTATTTATCTCGGGGATTTGCTTCTATTCTGGAGAGAGCAGTTCTCAGCGCCATCGAATAGACTCATTCGTCGGTAAAATACAGGTTTGTATACATTTTATTTTATCTATAAAATCATTACTGTGCTGAATATCATTCAATTTTATGCAGAGCAACATACAGGCGCGCGATATGAATCACCTTTAATGAGTGTCGCGGTCTTTTCGAGTGATGGAAAAGCCTAATGCTTTGCATGAAATAAACGATTTTATTCATAAAGATACAGAATACAAATATTCCCTCAGAGCTGTTTAGCCTACTGTTTGTTTTTGGGCAGGTAATAAAGGCAATCGCAGTAAAGTTATGAGTGAAACACAGGAGGGTGGTCTCAGGCGTAAGCAGTGCCCCATTGAACACTTCTTAAAACGCTACTTCAAACACTTCTTCAGCTCGGGCACGAGAACCAACGCGACGCAGCGCAGTTAAGGTGGAAACAGAACAACAGAGACCGGTTAATAACACGTAAATTACTTCTGTTTAATGTTTAATTTTTAGTTTTATTGTTTGTTAAACGAGTTTAAATGTGGGCACTATGTATAGCCTATTAAAAACTATATAAACAATGCTGTAAACGATAATCAAAGGAAAATAAAGGAAGTTAACATGCAAACCAGTGGTTGTGTGGATTATTTTAGAAAAGTTTAGAGGATTTAAATTAATCTGTAAACATTATTTAATGTATGAAGTAAAAAATAAGCTAGTAATACAGTAAAAGTTATAAACTTTATCTGGGTTAAATAAACAACCTAATTTGCTGGGTAAAATGAACCCAATATGGGTTCTGTCCCATGTTTACCATTTACAATAATGAAATAGTAATCAATGTTGTAGCTACAGTATAGTGGTTGCAAGACTACTGATTTCTACTAGTCGATTTAAAATATTAAAAAAACACCTCGAGTTACTCGACTACTCGTGGTTCATGTGATTGTAAATGAAATTATTATTTTTTAAATCAATAAATGTTTATTAATTTACAGCCTTATGCAACAATTACATTTGTACATTTTAAAAAACTTTATAATTATGACATTAAATATTTATATTTTCATGTAACAGACAGTAATTGTATCTGTAACAATCACAACATTTTCCGTATCTGCATTCGGACACAACGTCGTATAGTTATACTTGATAAGTCCGGTATGACTTTTTATCTTTTTTTTCGTAGTTATCACTGATCATGTTAATCAATGTCATGTTAAACTAAAATAATTATTAATTTCTAAAATAATATTTATCATGCAAACAGAGAGACAAACATTTAGTGATCATTTGAACACGACTGAAACAATTCAATGCGCACATTTTCATTACGCAGTATGCTACTCTTTAATCGAGTCTATAATGTTTAGTGAACTCCACTAAACAAATGTGTATGTGCCGCACAAACCATCAAAAGATAAAGATGGAAACATGTAGGACAAGTAGAAAATGTATCCATATCTAAGTTGATTATTAGCCTGCTCTCTCGAGATAGAACTGGTTTGGTTTTTGAGAGACTGAGACGCGCAGCGCGGCTGTTTGATTGGAGAGCGCGCTGTGCTTAATCCATTCATTCATATCATATCGTAGCCTAAACTTTAAATCATTGGCTCTTAAATATATCCAAATAATATAATGCGCATGATGTATTATTATATAATAATTATTATTAAAATCTTGCCAAGCTCTGATTTTTGAGGGATGCACGGAGAGGCAACAGCAATGTGGTGTTTGATTTGCGCTCTTTTCATTCATAAAGTTTACATTCATTCACTTCACACTCGTGACTTTAGAGCTCTGTATAATATTGCGCTGATCTCTTGACTCAACTGTTATCTAGCAAACACCAGACTGTGTCAGCTTCAGCCGAGTACTCAGGCAGAATTATTCCTTGTCCATTATTCGTTTTTGAAGCCATTATCCGTGGCATTCCGAATAAGGTATTCGGCTTCAGGCACATTTTTTATTATAATGTCTATGTTACATGCAACATAAATAAGGTCATAAAAAGTAACAGCTCCACGCAGAGGCATCATGCCCATTCAAAGTGAACCCTCAGATTTCTGAGCCAATTTAAAAAAAAACTTTTTTCCGATTAATATTTTTTTTATATATTGGATACTAATCACACCGTTGTGATTAGATTGTCAGTGCACAGCATCAGCTGCTAAATTCAAATCTGCGTTCGCTGGCTGGCGCAGAGCTAGAGACAGATGCGTTCATACAACGCTTCATGATAACCAATCAGAAATGATTCTGTTGCGCTTACGAATGCAATGACCAATCAGAGATGTTCAGAAGAGTCATCACTGAAACGCTGTGTTTTGTTCACTTGCTCGCTGAATTATTTAGCGAATTCTCTCATCAGAAACAACAAAAAATGCAGATGTGCATATGAATGTAAGTTAGATAATCGTTTCATAATGTTAAGCGCTTCAGTGATTTTAATGGGTTTTTTTTTGAGAGATAATAATAAGTAACTTACAATATTGTTATTAAAATTAACACTAAATGCTAATTCAGTCGTATTAAAAATATTTTATGGCATGATATGGCACTAAAGTAAAAAGTCGGGTTTTTATGTGTAGTTAATAGATTACACTACTTTGCCCATCACCATATATTGATCAAATATTAATTTATAAAGGTGCAAAACAAGTTTACTTACACATATTTGAGAATCGAGACATTTCCTGATATATTAAGCATGTATGGAATTGTTTTGAATAAAAAGGTAAAATAAATAAATAAAACATAAACCTATATCAGTTATACAGTGCTATCGTAGCTGCTGTGTCGCATGACAACCATGACTTACCCCCCAAAAATAATTTGACCCTACAGCTCCAAACTCCAACCCTAATTAAACACACTTGAAACTAATCAAGCTCTTACTAGACACAATAGAAACTTCCAGATAGTTGGTTAAGGCAGGTTGGAGCAAAACTCTGCAGGGCAAAGGCCCTTCAGGATCTAGTTTGGAGAACCCTGTCCTATTGAGTTATTCTGAGTTATTACTTTGCACAGGTTTTTTGATCATCACAAATAATAATGTAAAATTATTTTCTTAGAATAGGAGATATACTGTCTTTCGCATCACATACATTATCAGTAGTTATGTATGTTAAGTATCTCTCATTTGGACTCGGTCTTGACTTGGACTCGAAACCTTTGGACTTGGACTCGACTTGGACTTGAACCTCTTTGGACTCGGTCTCGGCTAGTCCTGGACTTGACTTGGACTCGACAAAGCTGGACTTGACTACAGCTCTATGTACAGTACATCATCACAAAAACATCAGCTGTGTGTTGTACAGAGTAATTTATTGTTATAATCTCTCTCCACATGCCAGTCCTCACCGATGAGCCAAGTAAGTTACTCTAAATCAAATTCTTATAGATCATACTCTATTAAAGTACTCATTTATCTCATTCACTGCACATGCTTTCTCAGTATATTGCAGTCTCGTTTTCCAGTACAAATATCTTAACATTCCTTAATCAAGTCAAGATATGTTTACTTCAGAAGCAAAATTACTAATATTAAGTCGTTTAATGTAAACTTTATACCCAGTGGAGTCAGAAATTATTATTATTATTATTATATTTTTAATGTTTTTCAGAAAACAAGACACAATATCTTAAGTTATTTTGTTTCTCAAGTAAATGCATCTTGATTTTAACAATGTTTAGATCTTTTTACTGGAAAACGAGACAAAACATTTAGCAACAAAGTCATCTCATGTTCATAAAGTAATATTTCATTAAATGCTTTAACATTAGCAGCTCCCACTAACCAATCAACGGAGACGGAGAAACTTGAGAGCAGGGTGTTTGGGGTGAGAGACAAGACACATTTGATACACAACTTTGTGTTATTTTTATATTTATCTCTCTAATTTTGTCCATTTACACATTCATAGGTGTCAGTAGCAGTGGGTCTCGCTGTGTTTGCGTGCACATTTCTGCTCATTATGGTTGTGGTCATCAATAAATGTGGACAGCACTCCAAGTTTGGCATCCACCGTAAGTTCTACTTCCAAAAATAGGGAAAAAATTCAATATGAAGTCAAAATATTGCCCATATTTACTTTTCTTAATGCACAATAGTGGTTTTATTGTGCATGCTATTCAAAAAAAATCTTAACCTTGCTCTGTCCGGTTCTGAAACAACTTTCCTTCTCAGATGATACAAATCCCTTTTACTTTTCAACCTCACTATACTAACCATCCATTTTGGCATTTAACATCCACTTTTCACAATCAAATTAATTCTCAATGGATACAATCAAGCCCTATCTTGTTCAGCTTGGAAGTACATCAGAAGATGAATGCAAAATGAGTTGTGATTAAGATTTCATGTTGATTTTTTGTTATGTTGCTTTCAAGGAAAGTCAATTTCAATCAACAGCCATATTTGCAACATATCCAAGCATCTATTTTGTTGCATGCAAGACCAACTTGAAATGTTTGCAAAAATACAATTTCAAATCAGCAACAAAATCTGACATGAACAACATAGCATTAAAATCAACCATATTTACTTTCATAATGCATCCTCCATTGCTCAACTTTCCATTTAGCTGATGCTACATATCCAAATAGCTTTCCACCAGCTATCATATTTGGCATGTTTTTTTCTTATTAAATATCGTTTACCTCAAAAATACATCAGATTACAGAAGCAAAATGAGTTATGATTAATATTGTATTACTTTTTTTAACGTAGAACTGGTTGATACAGAAGTCACAGTTGTGTGAAGATACTCATATGACTGATTCGCTTAATTTCATGTAAAAAGTTTGACAATTTAAAATTTTACTTAGACGCCTTAATTTTTCTTCAAAATCCAAATCAATTTGCAGTTAACCAGAAGACTAAATCAGTTCACTTAAGTTAAGACTCAAATGAAGATGTTTTGTTCTTGAAGAAGTCTTTTATGGGACAGAGAACTATCGCAAGCAAATGTGTCACAGAAACAAACCAGGTGCGACACAAGCAACAACAGAAGCTGGAGAACCGAAAGCTGGAGACAGCACAATCATAGTCCATGCCAAAATGACTTTCTCCATTATTATTTCGGAATCTCAATGAGTTCCACAGGAGGCATTGTGTTGCTTTTAAGTAAGGCACAAAAAGCAGTGAAATATAGTCTCTTCTAAGCTGTAACTTTGTACAGTGTCAGCCTAACAGCTCGGCAAAGTGCTGCCAGGTCTTAATTACAGCATGCAAAGTAAATAGCATCGGGAGCCCCAGCCGCGAGCGAGCCATTAAAGAAGAGTGATGGAGCCAGGCTTTTCAGGTCCACTCGCTCCGCTCACAAAGTGCCTAAGTGGACCTGATTGCCTCCCTCCCCTCTCGCCCTCTATTCCCTGCATTCCTCTTCTCTGCCCAGTCTGGGGTCTCTGCGGTTATATCTTGAGTGGGTTTTGTGATTTGAAGGAGACGCTTTTGTGTCTAACCCTGCTTCCTTAAAACGTGGTGATTTGCTTCAGAGCAAGCAAACATTCTGCTAGGTATCTGTTTTGTAGATGCTGTTTTATATATGCACCTTGTTGTCAATGTTAAACAACATCTTGTCAGTGGGTTTTGCCAAGGCAAGCATCAGTAGTACTACTTCTCGCACTTATGGTTAGCGATCTGAACAAACTCCTAGTCTGAAGTATTAAATTACACTATGTAATCATTTGCGCCACATGATACCTCAAATTGTGCTGCTTTCTGAGGAAAGTTGTGCTACTACTTTTTTAAACCAAGGGATTGCTGTCAAACTATACACAGGAAGTTGTGTAGAGCACTTCAGATGACTCAGTGATTGCAAATAAGTTGATTAACTTAATATGGGCTCAGGATATAGATATGAAGAAAGGAAGAAAAAATATGCCAAACCGGAGCTGCTTGGGAGCCACTTCCTGTCTGTGTATCTACAGGTTCATCTGTTCTAGGCACTGAGGATGATTTGGCTGTATCTCTTCGCTTCATGAACTTCGGTGCAAGTCCTCTGTCTTCAGATGATGGCACGCTGGATTCTGGCTTGTCCAGTTTTGTAGAGAACCCGCAATACTTCTGTGGCATCATCAAAGATAAAGACATGTGTGAGTGTCTCACAATGACAAGTTTTCAGCATGCTGATCCAATTCGTACCAGATCAAAGGGATTATTTATTTGTATTTTGCAGGTGTTCAGCACATTAAAAGAAAAGACATTGTTTTGAAGTGGGAACTGGGTGAAGGAGCTTTTGGCAAGGTTTACCTGGCAGAATGTGCCAACCTCTGTCCTGATACTGACAAGATGCTGGTCGCTATCAAGGTATGATCATGCTTTATGTTATCAGGGCTTAACATTCTTGCAATGTCTTTTTATGTGCCAGAAAACATATTCTTGTTTTTATCAGCTAGATATTTTACAGAAAATATGGTATATACAGTAACTCTACATGCAAAACCACACATCTGTTTGAGACTGATGGCATATGATAAAAAAACATTACTGATTTTCAACAAATTCTAATCCCACTAAGACTATCACAAGTCAATTTCACAACTAACATTACTAAAACTGAAATATACATTAAAGCAAAAGAGATATAAAAAACTACTAAAAAGAACAAATGCACATAACAAAATTACTAAAATTTCAACAAATTAAAATGATAACTGAAAATAATACTATAATAGTATATGAATGATAGATTTATATAAGGCATAATTTAAGCCATTAAACCAGAGCTGAGTGCCATTAAGAACTAAACTGATAAATTCAAATTGAAATGAATTAAAAATTTAAGTAGCAAACAGAATGAAGAATTGCAGTTTGAATTTGAATGGCAGGAAGTATAGCATCAAAATGCCATTTTCAACAAAAAAGGAACATTTATTTCCCAAAATCCATTACCTTGTTGAATTTCTTGAAAAGTGTCTAAATACTTGGTCATATGCTCACTATATTAATATCTGATTGTCTGTGTAGACCTTGAAAGTGGCCAACGAGTCCACCCGGCAGGACTTCCAGCGCGAGGCTGAGCTGCTCACGGTGCTGCAGCATGAACACATAGTGCGCTTCTACGGCGTGTGTACAGACGGAGAACCTCTGGCCATGGTGTTTGAGTACATGCGACACGGAGACCTCAACCGCTTTCTAAGGTCAGTCTAATAACCACCAGCCACTCACAGCGAATTAACTACTATACCAGCAATGTGGTGCAGCGGTTGGAAACTGAAGAGCATCCTTGGAGCTTCAATCTATACATGCCATTCCTTAACAACCTCGGAAACACCAAAACAAATTTGCACATTTTTTTTTTATTTGGTCATAGCAAAGAACAGACCTTCAAGTGTTACTAGTTTATAATATGCATTTAGTTTTGGCCTTAATCAAGTTTTTTGTATACATTTTTTTTATTGGCATCTATGATTCTATGCGAAACGTTAACATCCACACTCTTGAAAATACAGCTTTCATAAGGGGGGTTTTGTGCAGCAATGCCTTTGAAGAACCATTTTGAGTTCACCAAAGAATGTTTCAGTGAGCAGTTACTAAAATAAATGAAATTTATTTCAAAAATTTATTTTATTTTAACATTTTTAATGATCTAAAGAATCTTGTTCCATTATAAAGAATATTTTGTGCAATGGAAAGGTTCCACGGATGTTAAAAGTTCTTAATGGAACCATAGATGCCAATAAAGAACCGTTACTTTTTAAGTGTAGAAACTTTCCATTGCACAAAAGGTTCTTTATAATGGAACAAGATTCTTTAGATCATTAAAAATGTTAAAATAAAATAAATTTTTGAAATAAATTTCATTTATTTTAGTAACTGCTCACTGAAACATTCTTTGGTGAAGGGTTTTTTAGATCATTAAAATGTTCTTAAAACCAAACCGTTAACTGAAATGTTCTTTGGGTAACCCAAAATAGTTCCTTTATGGCATCACTGTGAAAAAAACAAACACTTCTGGAACCTTTATTTAAGAGTGTACATGAAAAGTTTAATCTAATTCATGGGTTTTCATTTACCATATTTCCATCTACAACCACATTCACATCTGAAACTCTAAGCCCTAACAAAGTAGAGGAGCGCTCCAGCCCACATGCAGATCCAGCTTTTTTCAGTCTTCTGCTCAGTCTTAATTAAAATGTAAAGTTCACTGAAGTATGAGGTGGCTGATGGGGGACTGACTGACCATATGTCCAGCACAGCTGAGTCTCGGTGCGTAAAGATCCAGTCTGTTTGCCAGGTGGTTGCTGGGGCCAGATTGCGAGTGGGGACATGTGAATGTTTGAGGGGGAGATGAAATCGCATTTTCACGTGTGTGGATGTGGCTCCAGTCTCAGTTGCAGCTGCCCCATCCTGCCACCTGCCTGCTAAACTAATAGGGATCACATACTAAACCTCAGAAGGCAAGCGAGTGGCAGAGATTTCACAGGCATATATTAGGATGAATGGAGAGAGTGGTTTGCACATTGAGGCCTGACACGCAAGGCAATGGTGACCAATGGTGCTTGTGCTGTCATTAAGCAGATGCTTTCATATCCAAAGTTACTTACAGTACTGATTTCAATCTGGGAGGTGTTTGCAAGTATAACAGTATAATTCATTTAGCTTACCATTACCAACGCAGATACTGCTGGTATCTAAAAAGGCTGTGTTCAGAATGGAATGCTTTTTTAAAAAAGTAGCATGCCGTATATAAAGATAAAAAGTAGCATGCTGCATTGTTGTCACATTGGTAGTGAGTGGCATCCAGTTGTCATCTCTGCTTTCAGCTTTGTGTAAAGTGGTCTTAATTTTAAGCAGTTTGACCAAATAATGTGCCAAGATCAAGGCTGGTGTCACTTCCAGTTCAGTTGTTCCAGTGGAAATGAATCCTAAAACCTGCAAATAAGTAAGCATTCTTTCCAGTTCCATTGTCCTGAAGTCAATAGTTTTTTTTATTGGCTTTTTGGTTACATAAGGTCTGTGGTTAACACAAATTTAGTATATTTTCATGTTTTATTCTATGCCATAAAATATATCAGTAATACCCCATTAATGATTTTTTTACTTGATTTTACAAAAGGTGGTTGCTAATAAATGACTAAATGGGACTTACAGAAGTTTTCTGGGACATTAAATGTCACCATGGCAAATCTACTCATTACTTTTACATTCTTCTTGCTCTTGCCAATTTTTCTAACTTTAACTTTCTAACTGGTTGTAGATTTTTAGTACAGATTGAAAGTGTTGTCAAAGCTTTGCAGTGTTTACAATTGATGTTGTGCAACTGTGGTGTAGGAATAACCTACTTCAAGTGATAGAAATTTAAAGTT
Source organism: Carassius carassius (assembly GCF_963082965.1). Taxonomy (NCBI): domain Eukaryota; kingdom Metazoa; phylum Chordata; class Actinopteri; order Cypriniformes; family Cyprinidae; genus Carassius; species Carassius carassius. The sequence continues at coordinate 30,449,323 of NC_081769.1, read as the reverse complement.
GTATTCATTTGTGAAGGTCGTCTTGATAAACAAAACATGTAAGAATCAGAAACTTTGTTGGTCATAGAGTTTACTTTCTGCCAAAATCTAAAAGCCAATGGAAAAAACCTACTGTGATTTTTACTGAGGGAATCAAGGTTATGCTAACTTTTGTGTTGGCCGGCAAAAAATCTCTTCAGCACTTGAAGATGAAGTAGCCTGCACTGCATTGTGGGATACAGCATTCCAAATACACTCATAATGGTTCTTTACTGGCATCAATGGTTCCATGATGATCATTTAACATTCATGGAAACATTACATTGCACAAAAAGGTTCTTTATAGTGGAAAATGGCTCTTTAGATTATTAATATGTATTCAAACTAAGAGAAAAGTGTTCTTTTAAGAACTGTTAGTTCACCCAAAGATGAAAATTCTGTCATTAAATAATCCGAGAGCTTTCAGACCCTGCATAGACAGCAACACAACTACCATGTTCAAGGCCCAGCTAGTAAAGACATAATTGAAATAGTCCATGTGACATTAGTCCTTATCTTTCTGGGCCTTGAACATGGTAGATGCATCGCTGTCTATGCAGGGTCAGAAAGCTCTCGGATTTCATCACAAATATTTTAATTTGTGTTCTGAAGATGAACGAAGCTCTTACAGGTTTTGAACCACATGAGGGGGAGTAATTAATTACAGAATTGTCCATTTTAGACGAACTTTCCCTCTAAAGATTATTCAGTTTTATTCCAAAATTGTTCATCTATGGAATCATTGCCAAAACCTCTTTCTGAACCCTTTTTAAAGTATAACATGCTTTGAATGTATACTAAATATTCTGAACACAGCCAAAAACTTTTTTTTTTTAGGTTAATGTTTATATAATGTGTGTATTTTTTGAACAGGGCTCACGGTCCAGATGCTCGTATCCTGGATGAGATGAAGGTTCCTCTGATGGGTCAGTTGACTCTTCCTCAGATGCTCCACATCGCAGCTCAGATCGCCTCGGGCATGGTGTACCTCGCTTCCCTTCATTTCGTCCACAGAGACCTGGCCACCAGGAACTGTCTGGTCGGAGAGGGGCTGGTGGTGAAGATCGGGGATTTTGGGATGTCGAGAGACATTTACAGCACTGATTACTACAGGGTAAAACACATTAGGCTTAGGATTGTCACATATGTTCATATTGAGATCTCTGACTTATCTGATCACAATTAGGACCCCCATGAAAATTAGATGCCACATCTCAAGGAGCTATCCTTTCAATAAATGCTAATTTTAGACACTTCAGATAACTTTAGAAACGGGAGACTTCTCCACTTCTTGCTAAGGTCTGGGAGAAACATTTGAAACATTTAAAGATTTCTCATTTTTTATTCTTCCTTTCCCTTGTAAGTTTATAGATGTACCCCCAGCAGAGATGTTTGGTTGTAATCGGTTTCCGTTCACATCCTCAGGTCGGTGGGAGGACGATGCTGCCCATTCGCTGGATGCCGCCAGAAAGCATCATGTACAGGAAGTTCACCACGGAAAGTGATATCTGGAGCTTTGGAGTGGTTCTTTGGGAAATCTTCACCTACGGCAAACAACCCTGGTATCAGCTATCCAACAGTGAGGTAAATACCACATTTAATATTCAAAAGTATGTGTGGTTGCAATCATACCTATTTATATTCTCATTCACTGTCGGTTTTGAAAACAATACAACCACAAAACAGCTTTTAAAGGAACAGTACATTTAAAAAATGATAGTTATTGTCATTTACTCACTCTCAAGTCATTCCTGTATATGGACGTGAAAAAAAAATGGAGTTGATTGATCCCATTAATGAATTTTGTAGTATTTTTTTCAGCAATGATGCATTAAATTGATCAGTAAAGTGACAGTAAAAATATTACAATTTAAAAAAAATATATTTTTTAAATATATTCACATAGAAAAAATATAGATCAAGTGAATACAGCCTTTCAACAACATTGAAAAAAATCCCCAAACTTCTGAATGAAACAAAAACAAAACTCTGATAATAGTATCCTTGTCTAAATGTTTGTCAAATTAACAGTCGGTAATTAGTAACAGATATAATCCATTACACGGTAAAAGAAGTTCACTTTGATTTGGACATGATTTAGGATTATTTTTGACCAATTCATAGGATTTGTCATTTGTTCAGGAAGGAGACCACGATGTTCCACTATGAGACATTTATGATGTTTTTGTGCTATTTTGTCCCTTGTAACTTCGACATTTTCCAAAAACTGAAGAAATACAGGTTTAGAACAACAAGAAAGCGAGTAAACAGATTTTCATTTGACAGTAAACGATTGCTGTAATGTTTACCTCCAATGACAGAAGTGATTTAGACTGTCTGATGGCATCAGCGCTGGTCAGTGAGTTAACACAAACAGACAGAGCTATTCCCAACCTTCATCGTGCATGATATGAACATCCAATTTGGACTGGATCAGACCGTGCTCTTAAGCACTTATGACCGAGAAGATCGATAGATTTTTTCGGTTCCAGAGTGATCCAGACCTCTCAGATTAGGCACCAAAAAGTGGACTCTGGTGTGACCACAACTGCACTATTACACTGGAGAGGCCTCTCTTCTTTCATCAGAGAGGTAGATCACTTTCCCGCCAACTCGATTTTAATCCGATTAAACCTCATCTTCGCTTTGGGCCGACGTTGTTTAACCTTGTTAACCTAATCCTTCTCGAGCCATGATGGACACAGCTAATTATCTAGAGCATAAATTGTATGTGACGAAGACGGATCGTTCGTGACTTTCCATCTGCGAGGAGAGAGGGTACCAGACTTTCAGAGGGGTCAATGTGAATTTTTGTTAATTTATTGCAGTGATTGAAAGCCCATTTCAGAATGATGTTGTGTGGTGCTGACAGTCTCTTCACCTCATTTGATTAAGAGGCAATGCTATAAGGGCTTGAACTCAGTGCTTTTTAAATAGCCACCAGGAATAGCCTTGGAGAGAAGAGGGTGCTTCTTTACAGTCAACTGCGGCCTGTAGAAAATAGAGTAAAATAAATCAAATTTCCTTTTTAAATATTAAGTACATTTAATGTACTATGAAAATGCACTATGAAGTTTAAAACTTCCTCCATACCAAATAAAAGAGCATTTATTGAAACAAAGTTACAGAAACTGCTCATTCTGAATGTCTTCAACTCTCTAAGGTCAGACAGATGAATACTGTACAGTACATTATGTTTATATGAGATAAAGCTGCAGTTTAATTCAAAAGATCATACAGATGGTTACAAAAATAATAATAATAATTACCAATAAACAATGTTTAGCTTACTTTTGGGTACAAATTTGTCACCAAAATATGGTTAAGTAAGTACACACACACACATATCGATTATTTAAATGGAGTCACATTATGGCATTATAACATTAATGGGATACAGATTTCTATATAAAATAATATTTTGAAGTAGCAGATTAAAGTAGCACTTCTACTACTTCCATATATTTCCACTTGTCTGCCTGTAAATATGAAATATTTACCCTCTGTCCAGGCCATTGAGTGCATCACACAGGGGCGGGAGCTTGAACGGCCACGTACCTGCCCCAAAGAAGTGCATCTCCTCATGCAGGGCTGCTGGCAGAGAGAACCGCAGCAGAGGCTCGTCATTAAAGACATCTACAACCGGCTCGTGGCCCTCGTCAAGAACCCGCCTGTCTATCTGGACATCCTGGAGTAACAGCACCCTGATCGGACCTGTGTGGAAAAGACATACTTCTGGACGCAGGCCGTTTGAGGAGGAAAATCAGTGGTGGGTTTGAGAAGGACACAATCCACAAACTGTCTCAGATGCGCAGTATGAACGTTTTCGGAGTTTGTTGTGTACGTTTTAATCCACTGGAGGTACATTGTGTTTAAATAAAAAAAAAAAAAAAAAAGAAATAAAAAAAATAAGAGAAACGGACTGAGTAAATGGACAGTGGATACTTTGAATATGCATTAGTGGAAATTGCTCATGGATTGTCATGACTCACCCTGAACAGACATTTGATTTTTTTATATGAGTATACTTATGTCCAGGTCTTGTAATTAAAGGCCATTAAAGGTGAAGTGTGTAATTTTTCTCAATCCAGTCTAATTTGCAGACATTGTAGGATGATTTTCTCAAATAATGTAAAAACTGTGGCTCTGTTTGTTTGAGCTACCTGCCCAGCCTGACATAGCAACAGTCTCAACCAATGGCGTGAGTTTGGGGGCGGAACTTTCTGTTTGTCTGACGAATGGGGAGAGTGGAAACCTGGGCTCGAATTACAGAATCATCTTGATTCATCATCCTTTTCTATCTGTTTACAGGGTCTCTGCTAAAATTATAGCATTTAAGGAACATTTACAGACTACCTTCCAATCACACAAATACTCATGAATAATAATTATTATTATTATTATTTTTACAATGCATGCAAACTTTAATGCCATGAATTTATGAATTCAAAACATTCTTCTTCTGGTAAAGTAACTTGTTTTTATCACCTAGGAATTCAAATCTTAAGGCAAGAATTATGATGGGAAGTTTCTGTAATACAGCTTATTTTAGCATTTGGTTCTCCAATGTCATATTTATTACATACTTCACCTTTAACCCTCATGTGCCCCCCAAACAAAGTCTCTTTAAGTTGCTGTGATTTACACATTGTGCCAATCTGACAGCGTTTCTTTTCTGTGTCTTGCGATTATGAATATACTACATCAATCTGTTATGCGTGAACGACACATGCATGTATTGTACATCTCTCTATGTTGAATAGCAACGTCCTGTTATGCCTCTGAGTTCTGCCTCATTTTCTATATAAAAAGCATCAACAAGGTCAGCAACAACACCGCAGCGAAGACACATGGGCTGTGTACGGAATAAAGTACTAACCTACTGTATTTACTTAAAACCGTATAAAGTAAGGAACGGAAAACTTTTCAAGCAGTTGTTGTGTCACGTATTTAAGGCAAGACACTACAGGTGAATAAAATAGTACAACATTTAACAAATCATCATACTTCCCCAGTTAATTAATCATATTCACATTGCATTAAGACAAATGCTTTTTATAAAAAGTTTTATGAAATGTTATGCTTTGCTAAACAGAAATGTGAACATTGGATAAAGGCAAGTTTAAAATTTCTTTAAACATATTTATCCTATTTTATCATTTATTAGAAAATACTGTCAACAGGCAGAAAAAAAAATGAATAAACGTTTATCATATTTAGGAATAAAATATTGTATACAGTATGTACTATGTAACATCCTGGCAAATGTTACATGAACAAATCATTCTGTAAAAACCTTCATACACCTGTATAACGCAAGAAAAAACTTGTTTTGGGGGGAAAAAAGGTGTTGTAATTAAAATCAACAAACATGAATAGATTAAATGTAATAAAATAAATGCCTAAATGTGCATTTTGGATGTTTTTGAAGCAAAATAGCTCAAAATCTCATAATCGCATGAAAAAAACTATTTTACCTGTAGTGCCTTTCCTTAATTTAAAAAAGTTACTGTTTTAAATCTAATTAAATGCTAAAATGTCAATGAATTCTATCATAATAAGCTGCTTTCAATGAGCATTTTTTCAGTAATCTCAATGGCTCAGCAGGCACACACAACATGCATGACACCATCTTTGCTCATAGGCTCTCAGTTATGGCCTTATTTTATTCCATAAATGCCATGTGACTCATCACTATAGACCCACACACTGTAGTATTCTAGTATGCAATTCCGAACACAGCCAGAAATCCAGCATGACTCTGGTGTAAGGGTAGAGATCCATCAATCAAGTATTCATTTAACATACAGCATGTTAAGCTGCAGTGGTCACTGTACAAATATATAACCATTTGGATAAACTTTGTTTTCTATTTGAGGACAATGTATAATAGCTGTATTAAACTTGATTTTCTTTTTATTGGTAACTTCTGTATGTCATGATATTGGTAATCTTGCGTTATTGCTGCATGATTTTCATATTGTGCTCTATGGATAATAGTGCAAATTTACTAGAAATGAATGTGTAGAGAATATCAGCCTCATTTCAGTCAACAAGCATACCATAGACTGCTATTGTTTTTATATGAAACTAAATATACACACAGTGGGGTGATGTCCAGAACTTTTAAAAGCGCATTTAAAATCTGGAATTGAAAATCTCATTTAAGCCTGTAAATAAACAGAGTATTTTTGGGAAATTTTAAAACCAAGCAGTGTTATGATGCGACATGAAAAAGATATTTCATATTCTGCATTATTATGATCTGTAATCATCCTATAAAAATGTAAGTTTCAGGCCCCACTGACTTCCATAATATTTTCTGTCCATACTATGAGAGTCAATGGGACTCGAAACGGTTTGGTTACCAACATTCTTCAAAATATCTTCTTTTGTCTTCTGCATTAGAAATAAAGTCATACAGGCTTGGAACGACATGAAATGAGTAAATGGTGACAGAATTTTCATTTTGGGGTGAACTAGCCCTTTAAGTGTACACATGTTTTAAATGTAAATGTCTTTTAAATGTAAAATAAACGAAGTTGAGAGTGCAAGTGATGATGACAGATGAAGAGGATCTTTACAGAAACCATCAACAGATGGACAGAAGAGCTGGAAGAAAGTGACAGATGGAGGTGAAGCTGAAACCTCAGATTACTACATAGATACATACCACGAACATGCTGTACAGCAGCCTGAAAACCCTACTGTTTCATAGTCTCAGTCTGTAAATTAGAAACGTGCCAACTGTGAACAAATTAGCTATTCATGATGCTGTGCTAAAGATAAAAATTAAATAAACATCTGGGTGCTTATAAGGACGCCACACACTTATCACACATAAAGTACATCTGAATTAACGAGGCCATGCTATCGCTTTCACAAATTTATTTTGCCTGAAATCTCAGCACAGGGACTCCAGAGGACTGAACTGCATTCTGGGTAATGGTATCGCTGTCTCTGCGGTGCCTAAACTCAATTCTCACGGGTCATTTGTGTCTGGACCACTAACTTATTCCATTTCACCTTCTTTTCCAGGCAGTCGGCGTATTTCTGCCTCAGAGACACTGAAATGATCAGGGACAGTCATTAGTCACTCACCCTCATGTCATTGCAAATGGCTCAGTCGTATTGAAATATCCTATCGTTATTTTGTTGGACATAAGAGGAGGAATGATGATGCAACCAGTTCCCAGGACAGAAAAATACAATATTATTGTTTTTTGGAGCATTCAACATCCAGAACCGGAACTGTCAGTTTCATCATTTAAATTGGACACACACACACACACATTAAAATTGCACTAAAAAAAGTATCCAGCTGGTAATTTTCTTTTTTCTTTTTTTTTTAGAACTGAACATATCTATAAACATTTACATTGATTACAGAAATTTACATTCATTTCCACAACTTTCCAAGTGAATACTTTAAGCTACAAATATATAAAAGTAATATAATAATCATATCTAATAAATATAAATAATCTTATACATTTATATATATTATATAATTGAATTACATGATTTATAATTAAGTTTTTAATATGAGGTAATAAATACGTAATGTACATATTTAGACAACATTTTGAAAAAATAAAATAAAATAAATTACATTGCCTGTATTGAACTTTAACTAGATCGCGGGTTGTGGACCAAATCCCAAATCACTCTTACTCATAAAAACATCTGTTGCACAACAGAATTACAGGAACAGAATTGGATCATACACTTTTGTGTTAAGCCAATAATGCTATTTGCGTAATAGCTCTGTACTCAGTTTTACAACAACAGCTGGACAAACACTTCAGTGAAATGTTAGTCAGTTTAATTCCAGGCACTTACATATTTTTCACATTTGTTACAAACATATTTCAAAATTGACAATGGCAAATAAAAGGCAGTGCGATAACAATTGCATATTTCAATTCTCAGATTTAAAGGGAAGCATTATAGTAAAAAAAAAAAAAAAAAAAAAAAAAAACCCATTAAAAAACACAAATTAAATAATTTCAATTTCCTTGGTAATTTTAAATGCTACTTCGTAACATTAAACGGTGCTTTAAAACACAGTTTTCAAAACTGCAATACATTCATTTGGGCCAACAAACAGACAGGGATTTGGAATCCAAAACCTTTTACGTTTCATTTAAATCTAGTGCACAAAATACTATTGTGACCAGTCACATTCACATCTAAACCTCTTTGAGCAGAAGAACAGACTCCACAGAGCTGGAGCTGGAAAAACACACACCTACTACAATTTCTGCTGTCGTACTACAAATAGGCATTTCCATCACTAACCACTGAAGCACCTACTTTTCCTTTTTAACCCAAGATCCCTTTCATATACTCGAATTAAAATATCTTTACCCCCAAGTGACCAACCTTTGGAGCTTGTATGAAAAGGTTCAGAAACTACTGCCTTTACGCAGCATTAATTGCACTGAATTACAAGCCAACATATCTGTCCTGTACCACTAGGCCAGACGAAACAAACAACAACAACGGCAACAAAAAAGGACAAAATGAGAGACTTAGGTTAACAGCTTAGCCATATGCAACGATTAGCTTTGATTTCTGATTTAAGAACAGAACGCAGCTAATTACATGAATGAAAAACCTATTTTGAGTTTGCACTGGATCCACAAGTGCATTAACAAAATGCAATTAAATATAAAAACCTTGTGTATGAATAGAAGCAGAGTGTATTGAATGCCATAAACCTGCAATGAACAAAACAATACCACAGATATGTGACACATAACTCCAAACGAGAGTGAAGGACTCCAGTGCAGCCCCATAATCCCATGAGATGCGGTTTAGTAGGATAATATTTAGACGTGCTGTAGTAAAAATGGAAATATGTTTTCTAAAAACAGCCCTTCATTAGTTACTGAACCTGTAAGGAACATTATAAATACAAGCATTCAAAAGAGCAAATTTATTTACCCACCAGCAAGTAATTTTAGATATGATACCCACCATCATTTTTGTGTATTTTGATATGCAACATCATAATATTGGATTAACCATATTAATGATGTTACTCATGATAATATTAATGCAAATATAAAATCCCTGATTAATGCTATGTTATCATTTCCCAGTTAGTGTTACACAAACATCATATTATGTTTATAAACCCCCCCCAAATCTATGTTAGAATATAACCTGTAAAAATCTAAATCATTTAACCATCAACCTTTCATATCGATGACTAAAAAATCAAATCAAATAACACCTGAAAGGTCGCGATTATCTTTAGGATTTTTTTTTTAGATAATAAACCGTGAGTATAAAATGAACGATCTTGAATTGTATAAATGTTTAGCTTCTCAGTACAAAAGTATCAAGGCTTATATATCAGTGAAAGTGACTGTATAAGTGCACGATCGTCCAGAAAGGTGCACAGTGAGGTGTGGAGTGGTCAAGAAAGCTTGTTACTCCTAATGAAGGTGGGCCGAAGTGCTTTGGCGAGGGGTTCGCGGTAAACCGGCGCTAAAGATGCCAATGATGCCCAGGTTGAGCAGGACGCCCAGCACGAGAACCCCCACAGTGGCTGGAAACGAAGGTAAGGAGGAGTGCGACGTCAGCCAATCTTTGCGAGACGCCATGTCTGTCAACACTGCCTCCATCTGGAAATGGGTGCCCACCACTGCACAAACGTGAAAGAGCTGGTGACTGTGACCTTGGAAGTGGAAAAAGTGGTCAAAAGAACTGTGTGACACCGGTGTGAACCATTGAGAACTAAACGAAGATGACTGTAAAATCAAGAAAATGAGATACCGATGTAGTCGAAGCGTCCAGGAGCCAGTCTCTCGGGGAGGTGAGACGCAAACAGGAAGCATGTGAGGAACGCAAAGAGCAGATGGTAAGAGTGGCTGGCCAGAGCTTCACTGGGACTACAGCTCCCCCAACAGCACAACAGCAGCTACAGACACATGAGGAAGAGAAGAGTGCATTCATATCTGCAGTGCACACACTGCGCATATACAACTAGCTAATTTGCATGCGCAGTGAAGTGTGTCCGTACTTACGCGGTAGAACAGTGGGAAGCTATCAAAGAGGAAGGGGACGATAAACGCGGCCGTTCGCAAGATTTTACTTTTATGTGGGAACTGCAACTCTACGAACCTGTCATAAAAAAGACAGAAAAATGCACCCTCACTTAAATCTATAGTTGCTTACACATTTAAAAAATGCACTCAAATGCATTTTTCTATAAATAATATAAAATTATATAAAACTATAAAATGTAAAAAAAAAAGAAAAACAGAAAATGCTCCCTTCATTAAAAACAATAATAATTATAATTATATATATATGTTATTTCAAATATACAATATAATGTAATATAATTAAAAAATATGTTAAATATAAATATTAACATAATGGAAACATTAAACACTCATATTTACACAGTAAATATTTTATGAAGAAAATGTAAACAGTGCTGAGTCATGCAAGTTTCAACCACAATACTAACATACTGTAGGTGGTTATTTTTATGTGGTTGCTAGGTTATTGTTGATGGTTGCTAGGTGGTTACTTAATGGTGCAAGTCAAAAGAGCCCAACTCCACATCTCTATGATATTGTGTCTTTAGATATTTAACAAAATATCAAACAAAAGTGGCATCTGCTATAAAGTGAGGCTTGACACTTCCTGCAATGACACCGAACCAACTGTTTTAATCGGATTTATGAATATGTTCATTTTACCACATTAGCAATTGGCAATTCCACTAGCATTACCACATTTTACCAAACCATAAAAAAAAACTGCATCTGGTTTCTGATCACAGTTAAATGTTTTTTTTTTTTTTTTAAATAACAATATTTAGTTTTTATTTTATGAAGAAAATTTGAATGGTGCTTGATCATGCAAAAATAACAGATATTTTCAATAAATATTAATATTATAATTATAGAAATATGATAATTATATTATATACATATTTATATAAAATATTTTAAATAATATAATATTTTTATTTATTTATTTTTACTTCAACAAGAAAATGTTGTGGTTAATCACACAAAAGTTTCCATAATAAATGCTACTGTATTGTGTGCGGCTTCCATGGTGGTTTTATGTGGTTGCTAGGTTATTGTAGATGGTTGCTGGGTGGCTGGATAATGGTCCAAGTCCCAGGACCCCAACCTCAGGTCTTCATGAAATTCTGTCTGTAAATATAGCTCCCTTCAATGTTGAGGTTGAGGCCCATTCCTTCTTCCTCCACACACAGATCTGATTGTTTAGAGATTAAATTAAACAACCAGTATGATACAAGGCATCAGAGCAAGACAAATTATGTGCCGAAGTTTAATGATAAACATCCGCAACAGTTCTGCTTAGGCAAAACTAAACGATTCACAGAATTCAACACCCAGTTAAGCACTTGTAAATCATTTTTTTATTAAAATGACTGAAACCTTTTGTGCAGCCAGGAATAAGGGCAAAACAAATAAAGGTCTGTGTGAGAAGGACTCAAGTTATATAATGAACTCTCTATTATTCAGAGTCTGGCTTTGAAATGACATCTGCATTAGCTCCTGTAATCACAGACTTAGTAAATGAGTCTTAATTACCCTCTGAATCCACTCTCACCTGGAGTAGCAGGACATACTGGTACAGAAGAGCGAGTTGGCGACGCCAATGGTCACGAAATGCTGATGAAGCCAACTGTTTACCCAGCAGTCGGGTATCGCGTAAGAGCCGTATGTGATGGCGCAGCCTGGAAAAGAGTATGGCATTTTTAAAACACTGGAACAGGGCAGAGCATTGAAGATTAATGCATGCTTTCATCTGGATATAATTCAGAGTTTTATGCTATGTTATATTGAATTTCTTCTTTTGTTGGCTTTTGTGTCATATCCAAACACACACTCATATTCAATGCTGTGGACATACACAGCTATTCTGCTTGTCTCAGAGGCCTTTCTTTACCACAGCTGGAAAACATGACCGGAGGTGGATTCCACATATGAAAGAATAATATTTTTATTAGACTATGGGATCTTACAACAAAATTGAACATATGACCGTCCCATCATCCAGCACAGAGACTGACCCAAGTCAGATGAATGGAAATACTGCAGAAATAGGATAACTTTTTGAAATAAGTTTAAATTAAATTTCCACTTGAAAGAATAATCATTCTTTTATCAAGAAAATGAGTCTTTAATGTTTGAAAGGTGCATTAAATCATGTACTCAATGTTAGGTAAAGTGTTCCGCTCATATATAAATTGCGCTTGTATTTCGCACTTGCTCTTCATAAGTGGCTCGAACAATACGTGCATTTCTTCATCCTTCACTCTTTATCAATGCAGACTTCAAAGGTTTTCTCTGGAGCCAGAAGTTTGCTTTCTTTCCTTTGAAGTCATACAATAAAATGTCAGCAGTTTGTTAGACGGCTCATTTCCTCCGAACCTCATGTTTTCCATAACCTCACATCAACCCGTCCAAGGCGCATACATTTCTACTGCTGATCATCGTGCATCGTGAAATTCTCAGACATGTCATCAGATTTACATCAGAACTGTGTCTAGCTCAGGGGTTTCTATATTCTGACAAGCAGCCACTCATTTATCTCACAATGTCATATTCATTTACATTCAAGCATTTGCATTTTGTGTATAATGCAAAGCAACTTAGAGTGCATTCAAGACGTACTGTACATTTTATCAGTTCATGTATTCTCTGGAAATACTGTATCATCTGAGGTGCAAGACTGCAGTGTTGTTGTTAACTAAAACTACTGGACACCATTCCTCGTAACTAAAATAAAATAAAATACACTTGATAGTCAAAGCACTAAAATAAAAAATAAAAAAGCCAAATAGAAAATTAAAAAAAGAGATAATAAATTTCAAAAGCACACTGCAAAATTACTTAAACTAAAATATAAACAATAAATAAAATATATAAATAAAAGCCAAGTCAAAGCATTAATAAATACCATAATATAAAATATATACAATATAATATAACAATATTCATTTTTATTTCTAAGGGAACTTTAACACATAAAATGGAAATTAATGCAGAATTATTTAAGACTTTTTTTTTGCTATTACACTATTAATAAATATTTTTAATTGGCTTTTATTTTAGATTTTCCATTCTAATTTTATTATAAGTTTTAGTCCTTTTACAAGTTATGTCTTTTGTTTTAAAAATATTTTATTTAGGTTTTTTAACTTTTGTGCTTCAATTGACAAGGCAAAATTTTTAATGTGTAGGTTTTCTTTTAATATTTGCTTAATAATCATGCTTTTGATAAAGAACTAATTAATAAATGTGATCATTTTGTCAGGTTCCAAGTAGTAGTTAACTTTTGTATATTTCGAAAGCTTTGTTTGAGGCACTTTGTAGTATAAAGTCAGGTAAAACGGCTCACTTTTTCATAACTTCACTGAAAAAAGGTATCTTTTATATATTTTTTGTTGAGAATATAGTCACAAAAAATATGGTACTTAACACTCTACTGCTCTTTTTCTACGTAGGCTGTTCTTGACTAAAATAATCTGCAGTGTGAACCATAGGTGAGGTTTTTTGTCAAAACTCTAGCTATGCATGACTAAACCTGCACGCCACTGATGTGTGACAGGACAAACAGGACAGAATCGCCTGTGAGAGCGCATTGTACCGAGACTGTAGAGGCTGAGCGCGCCGTAGTCGAAGAAGTAGCAGATGTGACGAGCCTCGGCTGACATGCTGCTGAAGGTGTGAGCGCAGCTGGAGGTGAAGGGGTACAGGCAGATCAGAAGCATGTAGACAAGCAGCGGCCAGGTGTAGCTGTCAGTCAGGAAGTCCAGAGAGGCGCACAGCACGCTGAACCGCCACAGGAAGTACCTAAAACAGCACAGCTCAGGTCAGGAAATGATGTCTTGTGTAAGGAAACATAGGGCACTCTTTTTTTTTTTGCCATTTTTGTTAATAACAATAATGTGAAACACACCAAAACAATATTTTTGGTCATACTGTCCTGCGCTGACATAACACAAATATACTTTTCAAGTAATGTGGTAAGTGTTTTTAAAATCCGATATTGAATAAAAGTGTGTGCCCATAAGCTCGATCCTGATTGCATAATGAAGCAGCTCAACCAAAGCTTCAAAGCTGACAACCCTGGCACTAAAAAGGAATCACATGTTTAACTGGGCGCTTTACCAGGTTGGCAGGAAGTGGGTCCAGATATTGACTGTCTCGTTGGTCATTTGAAAACTGCTGAGAATGCAGTCAAGGGCTGAGCTCCTGGGATGACGGTACCCGGACATGATGCCGTCCTCTCGAAACACCTGCAAAGATGCACATGGACGTCTAAAATACATGCAAACATCTACACTGTAAAAAAACAACTCCATCAATAAATCACGGCAACATATGTTTTTCCATTAATTTATCAAAATAATTTAACCAATTTCAACTTAATATATTATATATAATATATATATATACACTACTAAAACATTCTTCTAAATCGCATATTTTGTGTTCCAAATAAGAAAGTCACAAGGGTTTAGAACAATATTAAGTTAAGAACATGTATGTTTAAGTGAGCTATTGCTTTAATGTTCTGAAAGCAATTCATTCATCTGATGTAATCGTACTGAAACTGTGCTGGAATTTCTTTAAGAAAGATTTTGCAGAACTGAAATTGAAATCAGGCTTACTTGGCCTGTAAGTATCTTTTAAGTACATGCAGGATTTCCCAGGGATTTCCCTTAAAGGGGAACTGAACTGCAATGATAAAAAGTTTCAAACGCTCTATTTTTACAGTCAAACAGATCCTCCCTTCCTCACCTTTGGCACCTGGTGGATGTCAAAGAGCTGCGGAAGTCTGAGGCTCAGCATGTCTGCGGGCAGCCGCAGCGCTCCCCTCCCTCTCTGACAGGCCTGCTTGAGTCTCTCCTTGCCTCCTCGACACAGGACGCACCACAGCGGACACTCCAGACCCCGGGACGGGCCCCCTTCCCCAGCCTCCCACCTCACACACTGAGCCCAGCCCCAACCATGACCCTCTCCAGTCCCCCGCCACGCAGGAAACACTGCAGAGACAGACACACACACACACACACACACACACACAGTGAAGATCTGATCCATATGCAGTGAAAGGAAAGCTGAATTACTGCTGAATACCCACTTAAGAAGCCTTGAAGTGTTTTTGCTTTCGCGACCCAGATTTTACATTGGTTACTTGGAACTTCAGTGCTAAAAAAATCTTGAATTGTACTAATATTACTATAAACTCCACAGGCTCAACAATATGGAAGACACAACACAGGAAGATTATAGGAAAACAGAATTATTTGTTTGTTGTAAATGAATACTTTTGTTCAGCAAGAATGCATTTAATTCATCAAAAGTGACAATCAGGATTCTAAATATATTCTGTACTTTCTATGCCTGAAAAAAAGAACATAGTTTCCACAAGTCAGAACAACAGTTTTCAACCTTGATTATAATTAGAAATGTTTCTTGAGAATGGTTTTTATTAGAATGATCTCTGAAGGATCATGTGACATTGAAAACTGAAAATTCAGCTTCGCACACAATCACTAAAAACTACAGCCATTCTCTGGAAGCTGAAGTTCAGCTGTTTAGCTGTAAGTACCTGCTTCTCTAAAGGGGTCTGTACTTTGCTTTGCACAGGGGCCAATCCTGTGAAACTAGAACAGAATGTGCTTTGTGTGGGGCAAAGTATTGACTGTTACACGCAGAGCTGTATGAAAATGAGCACGCTTTCTCCACATGGACGGACAGCAGCATAAACAAAGCAGATGGAAATGCTTGACCAATTCCTCCACATTAGAGTCCTTCCTAACTGTATGCAGTCACTTGATATAAGATATTAAACCCATTCTCTCTTAATATGTACAGCTATTTACGATGCAGTATGACTCTGTATTATTTACAGGCCAATTTACTTTTGGATGGCAGAAGAGTTGTATTATTTAATTAGTACATTTTGACAAGCAGCCAATGTTTCTCAGTACATGAACACAATAATAAATTTGCACAAATATAAATAAATTGTGGACAGCAATAACTGCCTATAATGATAAGCAATATCATTTATGACTGAAAAATAATTACACAGAGAAAATGAATGAATATTTGTGAGTGTTGAATGGTAATAACCTAGTTCAATCGCAAATTTTAGTGTCTCAAACAATTATTTTGATTGTTTAAATTCTCTTTTGTAATTATGAAACAAACTGAATGATGCTGCTCTTAATAGTTAAAAATGTAATAATTGTAATAAAATCAGCATGTTGTCAGTCAGTGTCATTTTAATATATATTATTAATATTTATTTTTTAATATTTTACTATTAAGGTTTAAAAATTTTTATATATATATATTAAATTACCTCTCATTTTATTTAATTTAAATGTTAAGTTTTAGTTCATTTTACAAAGTAAAATATCATTTTTTAAATATATTTAGCTTTAATGAATTTTTATTTCAGCTTTAATTTTTTGCAATTTTAGTATGTCAGCTTATTGTAATGCAGTTATTAGCCAAGGCAACATTTCACATTTTTTGTTTAAGTTTTCAGGTAATATTTCATTTCAGCTTTATTTCAACCAACAAAAAAATTCATTTTAACACTGTACTAGTACGCTTTCACTCTATGGAAGAGAGCAGCATGAACATTCGGCTAAACGTTTTCTTTTGAACTCTACAGATAAATGAATGTCATATGGATTTGAAAGATCATGTGCATGATTAAACAATGTCAGTTTTAATTTCTAGATGAACTATTCCTTTAAAAGCACATCACAGAAACTGTCCAGGATCCAACTACAACAAATGCACTTACATAAACTAATAGAACTGAGAAATTCCCCTGGTCAGAACGTGCAGGGCTGGACAAATGCTGCCATTATTCCATGGGCCAGTGTTGATTTTATGGATTAATGGATTGTGCAATGTCTCCTCCATCAGCTGTTTCTATGGAACTCAAACATAAACATAATTCTTCTGACACTGGATATGAAGTTCTTCCCATAATTCCCTTTGGGAAACGTGTAATTCGGAAATAAACAGCTCGCATCCCAGTTGCCGTTGCTCAATTTGAACTGGATGTGTTTTTTGTGTCTTGTTGATAGGTGGAGATGTTTAGATTACAGTCTGACTAACTAAATCCCATGACACACCAATCTGAGACAAAACAAGAGGAGCAGATGTGTGTGTCCACCAACTGAGACCAACGACGAGTTGTCATTGTCACTAAACATATTTTCTAACGTATTTCAGAACAAAATGGGATATACAAAGAATAGGATAGGACATTTTATCCAAGTCAATTTGATGAAATTTTACATTTTTACCACTTGGACTAACAGTTACTTGGAACAACATGCACTGATTAACTGTTGACAGCAGGAATGTGCATTAAACAGATAAATGGTATCAATTTTGATTTCATGTTTGCTCACAACTATTGCAAAATCCAAACCAGAACAAATCAAACTAAGACAGATGCTTAACGACCTTGCTTGTGCGTCTCTCGCTCCACATCTCACCCGGTTCAGTAATTCTGACATTCTTTCTCTGACTCGTGATTGTGTCACCAGATCTGCCTCAATGGAAGTCTTTATCACTGCATGTTGACAATAGAGCGCCCATATATGCTTGCAGTATGCACACATTCTGTTGGGCACACATGTATCTGTAAAATGCATATGAGCCTCTAAGCATTCCACTGTCATGTTAATACACGATCATGGGATGAAGCTGTCTGGCTACCACCTACACTAACAATTATGCAAACGGCTATACTGGGAGAACAGGAATTTTGCACACAGAGTTTGAACAAAAAAATAAGAGCAGTTTAGATTTTAAATGCCTTTGCATATTAAACAGTCATTAGGTTTTACAAGAAATCAATTTCAAAGGAAAGCTGTTTTGTAAGAACTATCAAAAACTGTTTTGAAAGCTCTGTGTAACATTTTAATTTTGCCAGAGGCTTTTTCCTGGAAAAGAAAGCTTTTAATGATACCAAGCAAACAGCACCTTACATACATTATATCTGTAGATTTCTGGAGAATTAACAAATGATTAGTGCTGCTTGCTAAAGCACCGCTACAGAAAATCCCATTATATTACATTGAATGAGGGACCAACAACATGTGCATTGTAAAAATGTGAAATGATCAGTAAAAACGACAGCCATGGTTGCCAGAACTTCACTGTAAAAATGTAAAAATACAGCAGCAACAATATAAGTTTTATGGATGGTTTACCCAAAAATTCACCCTCATGTTGTTCCAAACCTGTATGAGTTTCTTTCACCTGTTGACACAAAATAAGTTATTATGAAGAATGTATTTGACCACCAAACAGGTGATGATCAAACATTGAGTAACAAAAAACACAATTAAAGTCAATGGCTGCCGTCAACTCTTTGGTGACCAATATTCTTCAAAATATCTTCTTTTGTGTTTAGAAGAAAGAAAAAACTCATTCAGGTTTGGAACAAGTGGATTACATCTCTGGATGAAAATATCCTTTTAACCAAAGTAAAATCAATTTTGTACCTTACATATTAATTTATAGGTAAGGTAAATAAATGTATGTGCCATTTATACAAATAGAAAGCACATTCATGGTAATACACATGACTCACACATGGATAAATTAATAAACGTTAATTTTACACCATAAGACGTAGGCTAACATAAAACCCAAATCTACATAGCTGATATATATATATATATATATATATATATATATATATATATATATATATATATATATATATATAACCTGTACATTAAGAAATATTTTACTGTAAAATGACATGAACTGTCTTTTTAGATCTATTAAGATTTCACAATATACAGTAAGAAAAATGTTTAACCTTATGAACTTTAAACTTGTTGTTAAAGATTTAACGATACTTTAATCTTTAAAATTGCAATCAAGTTTTAAAGAGACTAGTAAGCAAACGCCTAGCAACAACTCAGAACACCTTAGAAACTGCACAACAATATTCAGACAAGCACCCAGAACACCTTAATATCGTGGCAACATGGAGGAAACAGAAAACATTTTTATATGAAAATGTAAACATTTTTTTGCCAATATAATACAACTGATGAAAGGAATCACACTAGTTCCTGATGCAGCAGTGTAGATAATAGACAATAAAATAACTCAAAACCATGGGTGGAAAAAAATATGACATATGGTTGAAGCCACTGGAATGCACACTCAATAGACAACTATGTAAACAATATCACATGTGTTGCACTGCAGTTATATTTAAGAAGTAGGAGAGAATGAAAAAAAAATGTTTGTCCTGGAAAATGCTTACTATGCAGCTCTTGCAGGGTAAATCTTTTTGAATGTACAGGAACAGTGAGAGAGAAAAAAAGGGGTGTTTTTACATAAGTCACGGGTTCAAAATGAGAAGCAGAAGATATGAAACACATGTAACAGAATTAGAAATCTTCTTTAGGAGGCAAACTTTAAATGAAAACAAACTTTTTGGAAGCATTTTCTGAATTTGAAGCTAACAAATCCCATGCAAAAGTCACTGCCATAATGTCAAAGTTATGATACTGACTTTAAGACAAACTAATTATTTTCCATATACAACCTCATTTCTTTTGCAATCAGTACAAAGACAATAAGCCAATTATTTCATTTGGCAAAAAGCATGCTGTCTTTATAACAACATGCTTAGAGTGATAGACAGTTACCCAAAAAAAATTGGAGATATTTTGAAGAATGTTGCTAACATTGAAATGCATTAAGAAAAAAGGTCAAAAAAGCTACAAATACACAAACCCATTGATTAAACCCTTTTTTGTTACATTCAAAAGACAAAATGCTGCATTAATAAAGTTTTAGAGACACACAATCCACACAATTGGTACAAAAGAAGCACATACATGTCACTTTCTTCATATCTTCTGGTGGAAACGTGGAGCTCAGGAGGGCTTCCAGCACAGAAGGAGACCTAGACAGGCTGGTGCTGTCAGTTCTACAGTACTGAGGGCTTGGAAGAGGCCCTGTATTACTTACTAATTTAGGCTACATTCTATGTGTGTTCGAGGAAAAGACAGGCAGTTCTGCAAAAGCAACACTCCCACCATATGCATGCTAAATATATACTCTCACCCATAGGGAGGTGTTCAGTGTCAACTCAACACTTCCACAATTCACAAAATGCCAAACTCATTTCCTCAACTTAAGAAACCACTGCTTATAACTGTAATCTGCTCTTCATAGAACATTGAAATTCAACACAACTACATCGAATCCCCCACCCTTGATGTTGTTACATGACACTTCCACTTTTTTTTCGCCAGAATGCCATATTTGCCATGAGTTTGTGTGACATTTCAGGTTTTGGTGATGTTCACTGCCTCAGCGTTGGCTAATGTTCATTGAAAGCATATTTTTCATAACATTCCTTCATATAACTTTAGAAGAACTCGTTTGAAAGTTCACTTCAGCAAACACATGGAATGGTCCCATGCATTGCAACATATTTTACACTGCGGATTAAAATGACAGCATAAAGCAAGAGAGAATCGAAGGTCCAAACCTTTGAGCTTGATCTGGTCTATGAGATCATTTGCGCGTGCCAGCTGGAGATGTGAGGTCGCCAGTTTGGGATCCGAAGAGTTACAGTTAGTGGGGGAAAAGCGCGAAATAACTACAGTTCCATGGCTGAGCTAGGTCCTAAAGTTAGTGGACAACCCTGAGAATCATTCGGGCTTGGTGTGTCCCTCACATTCCTTGGGAAAGCAACACAAACAGCAGTGGAAATCCCACCCTCTCCGCGGCGCGCGCGAGCTTTCTCTCATTGGATGGAGACATGAAAGAAGCCCTGTGTTTAGAATCAGGAGAGCAGCGAGAACAAAGACACGAAACCCGTTCAACTGCTTTTCGCGTTCTCGTTTTGTTTGGAAGAACGAAAAATGCTAAGAAGAAGAATA